>NW_028156133.1:7500-34851 GCF_964263955.1 Coregonus lavaretus | reverse complement strand
AGACGATGCATTGGGATATTGAAGCAATATGTCATATATTCTATGGACTTTCTGGAGAAAGGAAGCTTAGTGTTGAGCACTGTTCCGAGATGTATTTTTCCAGCAGTGTTGTTCACTCGAAACATCACACCGTTCGTTCGCTCACTCACTCATCACGCATCAACGTTTGTAATCTTTAGTGTGAGCATTTTATGCAAAAGTTAGATATACCGACAGAAGTTTAAACACAGTTATATGCAAATTGTCAATTAATAAGGCTTTGCTGATGCTATTTGCAATTTGATGTTGAATAATAATACCATTGTAAATAAAGAATTCTGTTATTGCAACATTTAATGTAGTCCCTCTATATTTTATATTTTAAATATTTGTATAGATGCTGCACTGTTTGAGCGGAGATCTTGCAAGTAATCATTTCATTGGCCTTTTATCAATTACATTTATTCACCTCCTCCGTCCTCACCTTTTTTTGAAAAAGGTAAAAGATAATCAAGGAGAGTGAACATGATGGAAATGCGATTGCTTGAAATGAGACGGTCCTCCTCCACTCTCACTTCATTAGGCAAATGACGTTTCACAGGGGTGGACCCCTAAATAATGTGTAAAGTGATCAAAAACAAATTGAAGTTATTTGTGCAGGACATTTTATAGTTACAAAAATAATTAGCATATTGTTTTTAAAGGTGTGCATGTTTTCATCCTCTGACAAAACAAAAGCTAACTCAAAGGGGCTGTGGCAGATTTTAAAACTCTTCCACGGTCGGATACGCATAAGTATTCTCTCGATGAAAGGTGTCTATCGAGGAGCGGAGGACAAAACATCATTACCGCTCTGAAGGAAACAGGAAGTTTCGGTGCAATGTTATAAATGCCGACAGGTAATTTGTTCGTTTGACATGGTGGGATCTTTTTATGTCCGTAAAATTAATTATGCAAGAAATGGCAGTGGAAACGCCTTTATGCGCAAATATTGATATAATAACCATCATATAGAAGTAAACTTGGGAGTCACGCGATGCTATGGTGTGTGGTCCTCCCACTAAAACCCGGGAAACCTTGCAGTTTTTTAGACTACAGATGAAATAAGTTATGATGAACTTCACAGGGTGGTGAAAGTGCACGGGGATCTTGATGCTCATTTCCAATAAATATCGAGGGTCTTATTCTGGTGACATGGTGATCGATGCTTGACTGCCATTTGACAAATAAAAATATTCCCGCTCTTATCCATAATAATCCTACCCGCACTGTGTCTGCGAGCTGTTGGCTATAGAGCGCATGCGCCAAAACCAGATTAGGCACATTTGCTAATTAACAGTAACAGTTTTTGTGACAAACTGTTGGTAGAGTTGAAAATGAGATGGAAACATATTGAACTTTTGATTTTTATTCGGTACATAAAAACAAGCTGAAAAAGTACATTTTGTGTGCACTACTTAATCATGCACTGATTTTTATCCGCAAAAAATATATATTTGTTGGAAACAACACTGGTGGGGGAAATGTGCATATTTTATTTATGCAGATTCTAGAGTTTTAGCATGAAAATCTGTCGGCAATTGGATGGAAACCTACCTAGTGACATGATGATTGGTGCTTAGCTGCCAATTAATGAATAATAATGATCATGCTCTTATCCATCTCATCATATGACCTAACCAATCAACTATCAGGGAACTGTCGTCTAGAGAGCATGCGTGAAAACCAGATTGGTCAAGTTTGCCATTTATCGCAACAGTTTGTGTGACAAAATCATTGATAGAGTGGAAAATGCAATGGAAAAACATTAAACTTATGTTTTTTTTATTTGGTACATGAGAACTTTAGTGCAAAAGTGTTTTTTATGTGCACGACATCATCACGCGCAGCCTTTTATCCACAACAAGTTCGTTCTGATGGAATCAAACCTCTGGTGGGAAATATTGAATATTCTCAAATCCGCATCAAGAAAATGTGCTTATTTTCACACCAGTGGTGTGTTTCCACCAAACGGACTTGTTGCGGATAGAAAGCCGTGTGGGTGATTAAGTAGTGAACACAAAATTGACTTTTTCGAATAAAAATCTAAAGTTCTGCATGAAATCTTTGGATGGAAATGTGGTTACTGATGAGGATTTTTATGGTCCTCTGAATGATTCGTTAAATTATTAGCTAGGTCTATTGGTTCTAACAGAAATCGATTCGTTCCTTTATGCATGGTTTCACAAACTCGGTGCACGTTTTGTTTTTTGCCCTAGCACTACACAGCTGGTTCACAAAAAAAATGTACTAATCATCAAGCTTTGATCATTTGAATCAGCTGTGTAGTGTTAGGGCAAAAACCAAAACGTGCACCCCTCAGGGTCCCAAGGACCGAGTTTGGGAAACGCTGGTTTATAGGCTTCTGCAAACACTTAAGGCCTATGGATTTTCTTCCCAGTGGTATAATAACAACACTTCATCTTTATAGTATTTTGATTTACGGAATTAGGTTCATTTATACATTTATAGAAGTAAGCAACATAATCGGATATTAGGCTACATAGGATTTCTGTGTCCTGTTATATTTTTTTTAGAAAACGAATGTTTTATAGGCTATGTCCTCATCTTCATTTATCAGCAAAAAAAAAAAATTAATGAGGTGACATAAATCGAGTTGATGTTCGATTTTAAATTAAAGTTGTTGCTCACAATAGGCCTACCAAAATATTTGTTTTGGGACACGTTTAAAAAAAAAAACTTTTTTATAACAATGTAAAAACGTGTGTGCGCGCGCGCGTGCCTGCATGCGTGTGTCGGTGAAAAGGTGAAATCCTCCTGGGGTTTGAGACGCACGCCGGGTGACCCGAGCTGATCTCTGACCAATAGCAGGAGAGAGTAGAGCAGCATCCCGAGACCTTTACGAGTCCGTACACTTATCCGTTCTGTATACAGCCTTCAGTTCAGTAGGACACAGAACAACAAACACAAAGACAGAAAGTAGCCTACTACTCCGGTCTCTCTCTCTCTCTCTCTACTTTACCTTCACGGGATTCTATCATCAATATCCCAAGCACATATCAACAAGTGTTGTAGCCAAATAAGCGGTTGTCTTTTGAAACCCAAAACAATCTTTGGAACGTAACCCAAAACAATCTTTTTTTTAGATTATTTTAGTCGATTTCTTTATTATTGTAGCAAACGAGAAGATTATTTCTAAAGTGGTGACAGTGTGTAAAACAGGCACTTTGTCATTTTCCGAAAATACTATTATATTCTATCACATTGAAATGTTATGGATTTGACTTTGGTCCGGTAGTTTCTTCAGAAGTTATTGTACATACCAGTTAACAACAGAGCTCCCTTCCCTATTTATTGGGGGTGGTTTTCTCCCTGTCTGGCCTGGACTGCCTCTGAGGAGAGTCGGGGAGAGTCGGACCTTGTCAGCAGTCTTTGGGGTGGCGGTTCTCTTTACCCGACCTCCAGTGGGTGGTTGTCTGTAGGTGTAGGCCGGGGGGCGGGCTGTGTATACAGTGTACAGATTATCGCTTGCTTCTCAGCCTTTAGTGTACAGCTAGCACCACGATAGAAAGACGGGACAAAACTCAACACAGCCATACGGTTATATAACTCAAACAAAACTATAAAACGGAAGAAGTGTGCTTTCTATGTTGTTTGGAGTCTTGGTGCTTCATACAAGCTGCTAGGGACAAACCGCTCTGGTCCGTCAGTGTGATGTAAGTAAACAAGCAATAACGATTACTAAGAATCTTGTATTTTTTTTTCCTCTCTTTGTCGTTTTTTTTTGTTTTTGTCGTTTTTGTACAGATTTTTACCTGGACATGTTATGCTCCGTGATCCGTCAGACTCAGTATTAAAACAGATACTTTTTTACTGGTTTGTATTGAAAAACTCTAATCCAGATGAAATGTTCCTCTCAGATTATGCAGCAGCGTTGTCATGGGTGTAGAGAGACGGGAGGGAGTGTGGTGGTGAACCTTGGCTATTAACCCTCATATTAACACAGGTTGTATCCCAAATGGCACCCTATTCCCTACATAGTGCACTACTTTTGACCAGATTCCTATGGCATCATATTCCCTCGCCCAACAGTAACAGGTATGTTGACCACTCCCTCTGGACCCTGTGTGCAGCCATTCCCTCTATTTAGAGCAGAGTAGAGGTTAGAGTAGAGTAGAGGTTAGAGCAGGGTAGAGGTTAGAGCAGGGTAGAGGTTAGAGCAGAGTAGAGGTTAGAGCAGAGGTTAGAGCAGAGTAGAGGTTAGAGCAGAGTAGAGGTTAGAGCAGGGTAGAGGTTAGAGCAGAGTAGAGGTTAGAGCAGGGTAGAGGTTAGAGCAGAGTAGAGGTTAGAGCAGGGTAGAGGTTAGAGCAGAGTAGAGGTTAGAGCAGAGTAGAGGTTAGAGCAGAGTAGAGGTTAGAGCAGGGTAGAGGTTAGAGCAGAGTAGAGGTTAGAGCAGAGTAGAGGTTAGAGCAGAGTAGAGGTTAGAGCAGAGTAGAGGTTAGAGCAGAGTAGAGGTTAGAGCAGGGTAGAGGTTAGAGCAGGGTAGAGGTTAGAACAGAGTAGAGGTTAGAGCAGAGTAGAGGTTAGAGCAGAGGTTAGAGCAGGGTAGAGGTTAGAGCAGGGTAGAGGTTAGAGCAGGGTAGAGGTTAGAGCAGGGTAGAGGTTAGAGCAGGGTAGAGGTTAGAGCAGAGTAGAGGTTAGAGCAGGGTAGAGGTTAGAGCAGAGTAGAGGTTAGAGCAGAGTAGAGGTTAGAGCAGAGTAGAGGTTAGAGCAGAGTAGAGGTTAGAGCAGAGGTTAGAGCAGGGTAGAGGTTAGAGCAGAGTAGAGGTTAGAGCAGGGTAGAGGTTAGAGCAGGGTAGAGGTTAGAGCAGAGTAGAGGTTAGAGCAGAGTAGAGGTTAGAGCAGGGTAGAGTTTAGAGCAGAGTAGAGGTTAGAGCAGAGTAGAGGTTAGAGCAGAGTAGAGGTTAGAGCAGAATAGAGGTTAGAGCAGGGTAGAGGTTAGAGCAGAGTAGAGGTTAGAGCAGAGTAGAGGTTAGAGCAGGGTAGAGGTTAGAGCAGAGTAGAGGTTAGAGCAGGGTAGAGGTTAGAGCAGAGTAGAGGTTAGAGCAGAGTAGAGGTTAGAGCAGGGTAGAGGTTAGAGCAGAGTAGAGGTTAGAGCAGAGTAGAGGTTAGAGCAGGGTAGGAGGTTAGAGCAGAGTAGAGGTTAGAGCAGGGTAGAGGTTAGAGCAGGGTAGGGGTTAGAGCAGAGTAGAGGTTAGAGCAGAGTAGAGGTTAGAGCAGAGTAGAGGTTAGAGCAGGGTAGAGGTTAGAGCAGGGTAGAGGTTAGAGCAGGGTAGAGGTTAGAGCAGGGTAGAGGTTAGAGCAGGGTAGAGGTTAGAGCAGAGTAGAGGTTAGAGCAGGGTAGAGGTTAGAGCAGAGTAGAGGTTAGAGCAGAGGTTAGAGCAGAGTAGAGGTTAGAGCAGAGTAGAGGTTAGAGCAGGGTAGAGGTTAGAGCAGAGTAGAGGTTAGAGCAGAGTAGAGGTTAGAGCAGAGTAGAGGTTAGAGCAGAGTAGAGGTTAGAGCAGGGTAGAGGTTAGAGCAGGGTAGAGGTTAGAGCAGAGTAGAGGTTAGAGCAGGGTAGAGGTTAGAGCAGAGTAGAGGTTAGAGCAGAGTAGGGTTAGAGCAGGGTAGGGGTTAGAGCAGAGTAGAGGTTAGAGCAGAGTAGAGGTTAGAGCAGGGTAGAGGTTAGAGCAGAGGTTAGAGCAGGGTAGAGGTTAGAGCAGAGTAGAGGTTAGAGCAGGGTAGAGGTTAGAGCAGAGGTTAGAGCAGGGTAGAGGTTAGAGCAGAGTAGAGGTTAGAGCAGAGTAGAGGTTAGAGCAGAGTAGAGGTTAGAGCAGAGGTTAGAGCAGGGTAGAGGTTAGAGCAGAGTAGAGGTTAGAGCAGGGTAGAGGTTAGAGCAGAGTAGAGGTTAGAGCAGGGTAGAGGTTAGAGCAGAGTAGAGGTTAGAGCAGAGTAGAGGTTAGAGCAGGGTAGAGGTTAGAGCAGGGTAGAGGTTAGAGCAGAGTAGAGGTTAGAGCAGGGTAGAGGTTAGAGCAGAGTAGAGGTTAGAGCAGAGTAGAGGTTAGAGCAGGGTAGAGGTTAGAGCAGGGTAGAGGTTAGAGCAGAGGTTAGAGCAGGGTAGAGGTTAGAGCAGAGTAGAGGTTAGAGCAGGGTAGAGGTTAGAGCAGAGTAGAGGTTAGAGCAGGGTAGAGGTTAGAGCAGAGCAGAGGTTAGAGCAGAGTAGAGGTTAGAGCAGAGTAGAGGTTAGAGCAGAGTAGAGGTTAGAGCAGGGTAGAGGTTAGAGCAGAGTAGAGGTTAGAGCAGAGTAGAGGTTAGAGCAGGGTAGAGGTTAGAGCAAGGTAGAGGTTAGAGCAAGGTAGAGGTTAGAGCAGAGTAGAGGTTAGAGCAGAGTAGAGTAGAGGTTAGAGCAGGGTAGAGGTTAGAGCAGAGTAGAGGTTAGAGCAGAGTAGAGGTTATAGCAGGGTAGAGGTTAGAGCAGAGTAGAGGTTAGAGGTCAATAGGGCCCTGATCCAATTATTCTATGATGTATCTGTTCGTCTTTCCTTCCTGGATAGGTGACACATATGTAATGGACTATGTCCCAAATTGCACCCTATTCCCTGTATAGTGCACTACTTTTGTCCGGGGCCCGTAGGGATCTGGTCAAAAGTAGTGTGCTAGATACAGTGCATTCAGAAAGTATTCAGACCCCTTGACTTTTTCCACATTTTGTTACATTACATCCTTATTCTAAAATCTAAAATTGATAGTTTTTTTCCCTCATCAATCTACACACAATACCCCATAATGACAAAGCAAAGACAGGTTTTTATACATTTTTGCTAATTTATAAATTAAAATAAAACTGAAATATAACATTTACATAAGTATTCAGACCCTTTACTAAGTACTTTTTTGAAGCACCTTTGGCAGCGATTACAACCTTGAATCTTCTTGGGTGTGACGCTACAAGCTTGGCACACCTGTATTTGGGGAGATTCTCCCATTCTTCTCTGCAGATCCTCTCAAACTCGTGTCAGGTTGGATGGGGAGCATTGCTGCACAGCTATTTTCAGGTCTCCAGAGATGTTTGATCGGGTTCAAGTCCAGGCTCTGGCTGGGCCACTCAAGGACATTCAGAAACTTGTCCCAAAGCCACTCCTCCATTGTCTTGGCTGTGTGCTTAGGGTCGTTGTCCTGTTGGAAGGTGAACCGTCACCCCAGTCTGAGGTCCTGAGCGCTCTGGAGCAGGTTTTCATCAAGGATCTCTCTGTACTTTGCGCCGTTCATCTTTGCCTCGATCCTGACTAGTCTCCCAGTCCCTGCCACTGAAAAACATCACCACAGCATGATGCTGCCATCACCATGCTTCACCGTAGGGATGGTGCCAGGTTTCCTCCAGACGTGACGCTTGGCATTCAGGCCAAAGAGTTCAATCTTGGTTTCATCAGACCAGAGAATCTTGTTTCTCATGGTCTGAGAGTCTTTAGGTGCCTTTTGGCAAACTCCAAGCGGGCTGTCATGTGCCTTTTACTGATGAGTGGCTTCCGTCTGGCCACTCTACCATAAAGGCCTGATTGGTGGAGTGCTGCAGAGATGGTTATCCTTCTGGAAGGTTCTGCCATCTCCACAGAGGAACTCTAGAGCTCTGTCAGAGTGACCATCGGGTTCTTGGTCACCTTCCTGACCAAGGCCCTTCTCCCCCGATTGCTCAGTTTGGCTGGGCGGCCAGCTCTAGGAAGAGTCTTGGTGGTTCCAAATTTCTTCCATTTAAGAATGATGGAGGCCACTTTGTTCTTGGGGACCTTCAATGCTGCAGACATTTTTTCGTACCCTTCCCCAGATCTGTGCCTCGACACAATCCTGTCTCGGAGCTCTACGGACTATTCCTTCGACCTCATGGCTTGGTCTTTGCTCTGACATGCACTGTCAACTGTGGGACCTTATATAGACAGGTGTGTGCCTTTCCTAATCATGTCCAATCAATTGAATTTACCACAGGTGGACTCCAATCAAGTTGTAGAAACATCTCAAGGATGATCAATGGAAACAGGATGCACCTGAGCTCAATTTCGAGTCTCATAGAAAAGGGTCTGAATACTTATGTAAATGTGCTAGGAGCATGGTGCTAGGAGCATGGTGCTAGGAGCATGGTGCTAGGAGCATGGAGCTAGGAGCATGGAGCTAGGAGCATGGTGCTAGGAGCATGGTGCTAGGAGCATGGAGCTAGGAGCATGGTGCTAGGAGCATGGTGCTAGGAGCATGGTGCTAGGAGCATGGAGCTAGGAGCATGGTGCTAGGAGCATGGTGCTAGGAGCATGGTGCTAGGAGCATGGAGCTAGGAGCATGGTGCTTGCAACTTCAGGGTGGTGGGTTTGATTCTGGCTTAGCGGGGACACTTTAATGCATTTTGGATAAGTGATCATATTATGATAGATCTAAGGAAGTAGATTTAGTTTCTGATTTTAACCAGAGATACATTCATGGAAGGGAAAAGGGAAGAATGCATGTTAGAAGTA
This sequence comes from Coregonus lavaretus, assembly GCF_964263955.1. Taxonomy (NCBI): domain Eukaryota; kingdom Metazoa; phylum Chordata; class Actinopteri; order Salmoniformes; family Salmonidae; genus Coregonus; species Coregonus lavaretus. Next base: position 26,335 of record NW_028156133.1, on the reverse strand, counting down.
TTGTGTCAGGAGCTTGCTGTGACACCCTGCCCTAACAGACAGACAGTGAATTAGCCATAGTGTTTGAACTTTGACCTCAGGCAGTAAAACTATAATAACCAGATCCATTTAAAATGACATCATATTCCCTCGCCCCCCCTGTAACGGGTATAATGTTGTCATATTCCCTCGCCCCTGTAACGGGGTGGTGACATCATATTCCCTCGCCCCCTGTAACGGGGATGGTGACATCATATTCCCTCGCCCCCTGTAACAGGGATGGTGACATCATATTCCCTCGCCCCCTGTAACAGGGGTGGTGACATCATATTCCCTCGCCCCCCTGTAACGGGGTGGTGACATCATATTCCCTCGCCCCCTGTAACGGGGATGGTGACATCATATTCCCTCGCCCCCTGTAACAGGGATGGTGACATCATATTCCCTCGCCCCCTGTAACAGGGGTGGTGACATCATATTCCCTCGCCCCCCTGTAACGGGGTGGTGACATCATATTCCCTCGCCCCCTGTAACGGGGATGGTGACATCATATTCCCTCGCCCCTGTAACTGGTACAGTGACTATAGCTCCTTTGTTGCATCAAAGTCACATTCCGACCTCAAAACGACATCCTCCAATCCTGAAAGGTGGTAGCCTGGTCCCGTATGCTTGGGTTCTTGCTTACTCCATTGATGTCATTGTCAACTCAATGTTGGCGTGACAAGGAGTTGGCATGATGGCACAAACAGACTGGCACCCATGCTGATGATGTTAAACCGGTCATTACTATGGAGAACAAGCCAAATATCCCATGCCTTGTAAATTGGGTTATGAATTCTACCAGCCTTTCATTACAAGATGAAGGACGGAGGCGGACTTAGCTATGTTTAATCAGTTTCAAATGAAAACAGGCCCCCAAACTGCTAAATCCGCCTCTGATAAATGCCTCTTGGCAGCCCAGACAGTGTGATAGTCAATCACCCTCAGAGAAACATGCAACGCCATCTCGCTGTGTGTGTGTGTGTGTGTGTGTGTGTGTGTGTGTGTGTGTGTGTGTGTGTGTGTGTGTGTGTGTGTGTACAGCATAATACGTGTATTTGATGAGGGGTCTGAGATCAAATTGAATGTATTGTCATGGCTGGCCTCAGATCAGAAGAGACTGTAAAAGTGTTGGGCGCCCTATTCAGATGACACCCTATTCCTTATATAGAGCCCTATGGGCATTGGTCAAAAGTTGTGCGCTATATATGTAATGAAGCCCATTTGGGACGCAGCCACTGGGGCAAGCTGTCAAAAACTGTTCTCAGTGGATTGTTAGGTCTAGAACTGCCCAAAACCTGATGGATTAAGTTGCTCGTAAACCCTGGTCTGAGAACAGTTTTTGATTTGTACTTCCCTAATGGTAACTGCTAGGATTGGGATGGAGAAAGCTGATCCAAGATCAGGGTCCATATCCATAAAGCCAGTCGGAGTAAAGGGGTGCTGATCTAGTCTCAGTTTAGCCTTTACATTATAATGAATGGACAGGGGGAACCTGATGCCAGACCATTTCAGAAGACTGTATTTTGGCCTAGCAGTCCCTTTGGACACTGAGGTAAAGTAGCGCGTTGGCAGTGTGGAGCGTAGCGATGCTATAATTGACTGATTATGTATGTCATTCTATTGTGTGGGCTCTGTCTCTCAGAGAAGGGCCTGTTCCTATTGTTTTGGTGTACGATTTATCGATCACACTTTTGATAAAAGCCGGATGTCATTGATAATAGACAAACATTTAAAAACAAATCACTATCACCCCCCTTTGCAAATTTCCAAAGATTGTTAAGATTTTGAAATGAATACAAGCCATGAGGTAATGCGTTTTTTTTTTAAGCATTTGTATCAGGACTTGGAGCAAACAAACGATTTGCCCCACAAAAAAATAATATCATACAGGCTTTGAATTTAAATCAATTTACGAAATAATTACTCTATTTAACTTTAATTTAGGAGATTTTTAAATGTCCTGTTTTTGTATAGTCTGCTAATTTTCTTAGCGCTAAAAATGCAAGAACCTTAATGCTAAAGTCCTAGCATATTGCCTTAGATTGTCTGTTCTCGTGCTTGTGTATTATAATGCTGTCTGTATCATATTTGTATTGTGATAATGTACATTATTAAATTGGTGATCAACACATCTCGGTTGGAGGTGATGAGACTCACAGCAGTCTCTCTCTCCTCTCTCTCTCTCTCTCTCTCTCTCTCTCCCTCTCTCTCTCTCTCTCTCTCTCTGTCTCTCTCTCTCTCTCTCTCTCTCTCTCTCTCTCTCTCTCTCTCTCTCTCTCTCTCTCTCTCTCTCCTCTCTCTCTCTCTCTCTCTCTCTCTCTCTCTCTCTCTCTCTCTCTCTCTGTCTCTTTCTCTCTCTCTCTCTCTCTCTCTCTCTCTCTCTCTCTCTCTCTCTCTCTCTCTCTCTCTCTCTCCTCTCTCTCTCTCTCTCTCTCTCTCTCTCTCTCTCTCTCTCTCTCATATCTGTGATCGGATAAAGGCTGTATTTGCATAATTCAATTTCCCCTCCTCACAGAACTGTTTGTCAGTCGGACTGTGTGTATGGAAAAAGACGATGCATTGGGATATTGAAGCAATATGTCATATATTCTATGGACTTTCTGGAGAAAGGAAGCTTAGTGTTGAGCACTGTTCCGAGATGTATTTTTCCAGCAGTGTTGTTCACTCGAAACATTCACACCGTTCGTTCGCTCACTCACTCATCACGCATCAACGTTTGTAATCTTTAGTGTGAGCATTTTATGCAAAAGTTAGATATACCGACAGAAGTTTAAACACAGTTATATGCAAATTGTCAACTAATAAGGCTTTGCTGATGCTATTTGCAATTTGATGTTGAATAATACCATTGTAAATAAAGAATTCTGTTATTGCAACATTTAATGTAGTCCCTCTATATTTTATATTTTAAATATTTGTATAGATGCTGCACTGTTTGAGCGGAGATCTTGCAAGTAATCATTTCATTGGCCTTTTATCAATTACATTTATTCACCTCCTCCGTCCTCACCTTTTTTTGAAAAAGGTAAAAGATAATCAAGGAGAGTGAACATGATGGAAATGCGATTGCTTGAAATGAGACGGTCCTCCTCCACTCTCACTTCATTAGGCAAATGACGTTTCACAGGGGTGGACCCCTAAATAAATGTGTAAAGTGATCAAAAACAAATTGAAGTTATTTGTGCAGGACATTTTATAGTTACAAAAATAATTAGCATATTGTTTTTAAAGGTGTGCATGTTTTCATCCTCTGACAAAACAAAAGCTAACTCAAAGGGGCTGTGGCAGATTTTAAAACTCTTCCACGGTCGGATACGCATAAGTATTCTCTCGATGAAAGGTGTCTATCGAGGAGCGGAGGACAAAACATCATTACCGCTCTGAAGGAAACAGGAAGTTTCGGTGCAATGTTATAAATGCCGACAGGTAATTTGTTCGTTTGACATGGTGGGATCTTTTTATGTCCGTAAAATTAATTATGCAAGAAATGGCAGTGGAAACGCCTTTATGCGCAAATATTGATATAATAACCATCATATAGAAGTAAACTTGGGAGTCACGCGATGCTATGGTGTGTGGTCCTCCCACTAAAACCCGGGAAACCTTGCAGTTTTTTAGACTACAGATGAAATAAGTTATGATGAACTTCACAGGGTGGTGAAAGTGCACGGGGATCTTGATGCTCATTTCCAATAAATATCGAGGGTCTTATTCTGGTGACATGGTGATCGATGCTTGACTGCCATTTGACAAATAAAAATATTCCCGCTCTTATCCATAATAATCCTACCCGCACTGTGTCTGGGAGCTGTTGGCTATAGAGCGCATGCGCCAAAACCAGATTAGGCACATTTGCTAATTAACAGTAACAGTTTTTGTGACAAACTGTTGGTAGAGTTGAAAATGAGATGGAAACATATTGAACTTTTGATTTTTATTCGGTACATAAAAACAAGCTGAAAAAGTACATTTTGTGTGCACTACTTAATCATGCACTGATTTTTATCCGCAAAAAATATATATTTGTTGGAAACAACACTGGTGGGGGAAATGTGCATATTTTATTTATGCAGATTCTAGAGTTTTAGCATGAAAATCTGTCGGCAATTGGATGGAAACCTACCTAGTGACATGATGATTGGTGCTTAGCTGCCAATTAATGAATAATAATGATCATGCTCTTATCCATCTCATCATATGACCTAACCAATCAACTATCAGGGAACTGTCGTCTAGAGAGCATGCGTGAAAACCAGATTGGTCAAGTTTGCCATTTATCGCAACAGTTTGTGTGACAAAATCATTGATAGAGTGGAAAATGCAATGGAAAAACATTAAACTTATGTTTTTTTTATTTGGTACATGAGAACTTTAGTGCAAAAGTGTTTTTTATGTGCACGACATCATCACGCGCAGCCTTTTATCCACAACAAGTTCGTTCTGATGGAATCAAACCTCTGGTGGGAAATATTGAATATTCTCAAATCCGCATCAAGAAAATGTGCTTATTTTCACACCAGTGGTGTGTTTCCACCAAACGGACTTGTTGCGGATAGAAAGCCGTGTGGGTGATTAAGTAGTGAACACAAAATTGACTTTTTCGAATAAAAATCTAAAGTTCTGCATGAAATCTTTGGATGGAAATGTGGTTACTGATGAGGATTTTTATGGTCCTCTGAATGATTCGTTAAATTATTAGCTAGGTCTATTGGTTCTAACAGAAATCGATTCGTTCCTTTATGCATGGTTTCACAAACTCGGTGCACGTTTTGTTTTTTGCCCTAGCACTACACAGCTGGTTCACAAAAAAAATGTACTAATCATCAAGCTTTGATCATTTGAATCAGCTGTGTAGTGTTAGGGCAAAAACCAAAACGTGCACCCCTCAGGGTCCCAAGGACCGAGTTTGGGAAACGCTGGTTTATAGGCTTCTGCAAACACTTAAGGCCTATGGATTTTCTTCCCAGTGGTATAATAACAACACTTCATCTTTATAGTATTTTGATTTACGGAATTAGGTTCATTTATACATTTATAGAAGTAAGCAACATAATCGGATATTAGGCAACATAGGATTTCTGTGTCCTGTTATATTTTTTTTAGAAAACGAATGTTTTATAGGCTATGTCCTCATCTTCATTTATCAACAAAAAAAAAAAATTAATGAGGTGACATAAATCGAGTTGATGTTCGATTTTAAATTAAAGTTGTTGCTCACAATAGGCCTACCAAAATATTTGTTTTTGGGACACGTTTAAAAAAAAAAAATGTTTATAACAATGTAAAAACGTGTGTGCGCGCGCGCGCCTGCATGCGTGTGTCGGTGAAAAGGTGAAATCCTCCTGGGGTTTGAGACGCACGCCGGGTGACCCGAGCTGATCTCTGACCAATAGCAGGAGAGAGTAGAGCAGCATCCCGAGACCTTTACGAGTCCGTACACTTAGCCGTTCTGTATACAGCCTTCAGTTCAGTAGGACACAGAACAACAAACACAAAGCCGGAAAGTATCCTACTACTCCGGTCTCTCTCTCTCTCTCTACTTTACCTTCACGGGATTCTATCATCAATATCCCAAGCACATATCAACAAGTGTTGTAGCCAAATAAGCGGTTGTCTTTTGAAACCCAAAACAATCTTTGGAACGTGGGATGGATTCGACTACATCAATTTCAGACGTATAAATATTCTCCTTTGAGGTAAGTCAGACATTAAGATTCATATTTCGCAAATATTTAACTGGTTTGAAATGTTATGACATTATTATTAGCCTACTATGTGTAAAATCCCTTTCAGGCAAGACTTTTCCTTATATTGCCTATGTTTCTTGTAATCCTCATCACTTTAGTTTCTTATTTCTATAGCCAATATTATTCAGATACATTATACGAAGTTCCTTATTAACCCGTTGTTAATAGCCATTGAACCGGTCTCGCCCTATAACGCCCTAATGCTTTTTAAAGGAGTGGTGACTTGCAATAGCTTCATTAATGTTGACCTCTGCCGCTGACCCGGTGTTCTTTAATTTGAGTGTCATGACCCTGATTTGTCTCAGTTACCGCTGGCTACCACCCACCCACTACCCGGCCCTGTGACGGGGAGCCACGGCACCTACAACTCATCCTGCTCGTTTACAGGGATGCACAGTCAAGTGCCAATTTAAAGTAGTTTACTTTGCAGGCACAAGCACCAATTTAAAGATATTGATGAACATCAGTTGTGTGTTTTTGCGAAATGGAAAAAATGCCCAAACAACTGGTTTTTGATTGTAGGCTAAGTGCTGTGAATTCAGTAGGATGCTAAAGAACCGTGTAAGTTTGGTAAAAATCCATGGAATATGTTCATACATTTGTAAAATGACGAAAAATATGTGTGGCTTTTAATATAATTAGCATTGCGATTTTGGAAATATTGATATCTGCAGGAGTTCGATCTTGTTAAATTGATGTAGTTAAATAATATTTGTATTATTAGCTAATAGGTGAAAACAAAAAATGACCTTTTCATATTGTGCGATAATTGAAATGCAACATTTTCTTTCGTTAATTGACATGCCTATTGTGGATTTACACAGAAATATTTTGATTGAGAAAATGTGCATAATTACAATGTTATTCAACTAAATGTATTTTGAGCAGAGATCTAACAATCATACTTAATTTGTTCGTTACCAAATCTCTTTACTGTATGCTAACCGATTTGATTTTTTTAAAAATGATTCTTCAAAAAATCTATCAAATAAACTAGAGAGGTACATTTTCATTTCAGAAGCGAAACTATTTAAGATCATTTCTGGAGATGGAGCTAAAATCTCTCCACCTCTTTCTCTCTCCAGGCAGAATAGCTACACCATTCCGATTCAAATCATCCCAGATCGGCTCTGCCTCCTCGCCTGCTGTGATGTCTGTGTCTCTGTCCAGCATCCCCGCCGTGAAGGACAAGCCGTTCCACTCCAACCCCCTCAAAGGCAGCCCTGTCCCGGGCTCGGGTTACTACGCTGCCCCGCTGCCCGGAGCCCACCATTACATGGACATCTTCAGGTGCTCTCAGCAGCCCCTCCACCCAATCAAGTCCCTGGGACGGCTAGTCACAGACACCCAGGCAGTCATGCCGTTCAACTTCACCGACCGGAACCCCTCATTCTTCGGCCACGACGGCCACGCCGTTAACGTGCTCCATGAGCAGATCTTCAACACGTCGAACATCCCGTATTTCAATCGGATGATGCCGGGAGTGGGACAAACGATTTACTCCAAGCACGAGGAGCTGGCGACGGTGGTGATCGAGCACGCTACTGGGCCGTTATCAGACTTCAGCAGTCCTGCCTCAAGCGAGAGGTCTTCTGCTCACTCGGTCTCGCCGTCCAAAGCAAGTTTGTTCCACCTCAGGGGAACCGAATTATCATCGAAGAAAACGCGCACTTATAGTTTCAGCGAGGATGATCTGTTCACTGTGCTGTACGGATATACCCGGAGACAGGAGCAGAATACCGGTCACGCCATCTCAGGAGTAGCCCTGCCCGGGAACTCAGGTAGACAGATAAAGCCTCTCGCATATCTCTGTCACACAATTACCTTTGAAATGTTATCGAAAGTGGGTCATTTTCTTAAAAGCAAACGTGTGTTATTGCTTCAGCTGTCCTAACAGGTTTATGGTAGTGGAAAAAGTTTAAATTGTTAGATGCAACATAACATTATTGCTTGCTATTGCCAATTGGGGCTGGAGATTCAATCCGTTCATATAGGCACTAATTCTGTATTTCTAGCTGGGATTTGATGATTATTGGTTTACCTTAGTCCATGTGTATGGCTATTTCAAGAATAATCAAACTGTCAATTCCAGGAAGATTAATCTATGTCTGGGAAACCAGCCCATATTGTCGGTCGTTTTGTGTTTGATTTGTAGGCCCTAATGTTCATAATTGACCACCAGCATCGCTAACTTTAACATTCTCTTCAACAGTTTGTAACAGCGAGCTACTCACCTTGAATACTCCGGCGCTTGAACTACCAGAAGGTAGGCCTCTCTCAATTCAATTCAATTCAATTCAATTCAATTCAAATGGCTATATTGGCATGGGAAACATCTCTCTCTCCTTCCTTCCTTTCTCTCTCTGTTAGAATTTTCAGTTCATACTTGTGAAGTTGCGTAAAGGGTGTTAACTTTAATGTGTTTTCAAATGTCACTTCCAGGGTTAACTATCCACCAGACGAGTTACCGCAGTTTGTCCCACTACGGAGTTTTCGCAGTGAAGAGCGCCATCACCAAGGGAACACGGTTCGGCCCATTTCAGGGGAAACTGGTCAATACGAGCGAGATCAAAACATACGATGACAACACTCTGATGTGGGAGGTCAGTTTAATTGCTTAATTAAGTGCACAATATTGTGTTTAGTTTATGTATTGTGAGCTAAAAGTTTGAACCTTTTGTTTGAACCTTTTGCTTAACAACAACATTTTCTCTGTGTCCATTAATCCAGGTGTTCGAGAACGGCCGGTTGAGTCACTTCGTGGATGGCCGGGGCTCTTCCGGTAACTGGATGTCCCTGGTGAAGTGCGCGCGCTTCCCGGAGGAGCAGAACCTAATCGCGGTACAGAGTAAGGCACAGATCTTCTACGAGGCCTGTAAGGAGATCCAGCCGGGCCAGGAGCTGTTGGTCTGGTACGGGGACTGCTATGTTCAGTTCCTGGGGATTCCTCTCACTCTGAAAGACTCGCTGGAGGAGGGGAACGTCATGCTTCCACATGAAGGTAAGGACATTTTCATATAGAATCAGAGAATCAGAATCATCTTTATTCGAATAGAATATAAAAACTTTTCTCTTCCCCAGTGGGAACTTCATTTGTGGAAAATATTTTCATATAGACGTCACAATACTCTACTCTTATATATTCTATTATTCTATAAATCTATCGCACCTGTTTATTTGTAGCTGCAGCCTTGCCACTAAAATCCACCAAGGTTTTCCCTAATAACATTTGCTTTTATTTCAGATTCTGGAGAGGGTTTTAAGTGTGATCGGTGTGGGAAAGTGTTCGCCTATCAATACTACAGAGACAAACACCTGAAGTACACGCGCTGCGTGGACCAGGGGGACCGGAAGTTCCCGTGCCACCTCTGCGACAGGTCGTTCGAGAAGAGAGACCGACTGAGGATTCATATCCTACACGTTCACGAGAAACACCGACCACATAAGGTAAAATGCCAAATAATTACTAAATAATACATATTCCCGAGTGGTGCTGAAAAATTAGGCTATAGGCCTACTTTCTCCCTAAATCTATAGTTTGTTTTATGCCTACTCCTTTTATTTTACCCCCTTATTCAGTGTTAAAAAACTGCACATTTCCCGAAGGACCTACTTAATGTCGGCTGATTTCTCTAATCTCCCCTCTCTCCTCTGTGTTAGTGACAAATATAGGCCTGCTTTCCTCCTAAATCTGTAACTGAAGGTTCACTCAGTGTAAACTATTACTAAATTTCCCCATAATCAATGTGTCACCTTCTCTCTTGTCAGTGCTCGGTGTGCGGAAAGAGTTTCTCTCAGTCCTCCAGTCTCAACAAACACATGCGTGTGCATTCAGGAGAGCGCCCCTACAAGTGTGTCTACTGTAACAAGGTGAGCACAGAATGACAGGTGTGTGTGTGTGTGTGTGTGTGTGTCATCGAGTCCTTGGGCGTGTAGGTGGGCAGACCCCGATGGAGCTCGAGCTCACCATTTAGAAGCTTCCTCATTTCATGGTGCATTTGGCGCGAGCGGCCTCGTTATTGTCTCCCGGTGCAGGCACGCTCCGCCGAGACACTTCCATGGTGATTAGCGCCAGATGTACCCACCCTATTGTTCCCCCACGCCCCGAGATTACACTCTGAATGTATGGCTCTATGAGGAACAGACGTTTTCTTTGTTGTTTGCAGGATATTACTTCTTCCTCAGTTTTTATGTCGCCTACTTAAATAATGTTTTTGTTTAACCCAAACCCCCTGTTTAACAATGATATGTTAGCCTATATGCTAGTTATATGCTCTTTTAAAATACTATCCAAATGAAAAGGCATTTGAAATCGAATTGAATCCAGATTTTCGATAACAGAATGAATGTGCCAAGCCTGCATTGGTGCCAGCCTATTGCTGTATTGGCCAATGTGTAGTCTTGCCAAACAACCAATGGCTATCAAAGTATTCCGTTCTGATAGAACTGTAGACCTATTGAGTCCACTCATGTCCTCAAACTTCTATGTCCTCTACCCTGTTCTAGGCCTTCACCGCTTCCAGCATCCTGCGCACGCACATCCGCCAGCACTCGGGAGAGCGGCCCTTCAAGTGTAAGCACTGCGGGAGAGCCTTTGCCTCGCATGCCGCGCACGACAGCCACGTCCGACGTACCCACGCCAATGATAAACTCTACCCGTGCGACGTGTGTGGAAGCACCTTCCAAGACGCGACAGAACTCAAGAACCACATGAAGAGTCACAAAAGTAAGATCTGATTGTCAATAGATATTGAAGGAATAGGACACGTTTTGGTTGTACCTAGGGTCTAGGCCTATATCTTGAGTGCAAAACCAAAATACACTGGATAAATATAGAAATAGAATGCTGACTTATGTGTCTAACCTAAATTGCCTAATATATCTGGCATGTTCGTTCTAAAACGTTATCTTTTCGTTATTGACAGAAGGCCCTCTGTCGGAAACCGCAGTTCCTCCTACCATCTCACTAAACGGATCTTTGGAGGATACAACAACGATGTTTTCAGTCACCAAGGACTGCAGGACGCAAAGACTGACCGAGGAGAACTTCTACACTGGCCTGACGATTCTGAACCAAGAATATCGACCCTGGAATTAAAACCATTCCATAGAATTAGAAGGTATTTTTCTAGAGACTGCCAAGGAAATATCAAGTAGAGCTCAAATCGCTATAACACTTTCAAAAGCAACACGCTTTATGTTTTAGAATAATCACTTTTGGGAAATATATTTAATACGTTACTGTATTGTATGACACACTGTAAATTGTTTTTGTTCAATGTATTTATTTATTTGAATCTGTTTTGATGTGAATAATACGTTTTGTTTGTGGCAAAAAAAAAACGTATGTTGTTCGTGGTATTTTGTTATTATTGGTGTTGGTCAATGAAGCCTAATAATGCAAGACTTTAACGAAATGTTACATACATAGCCTACATTTATTAACGTTCGTGAGCACAATTTCTTATAGTTTACATTTAAATAAGCTTGGATTAGTATTATTATGGTTATTATTTAGGCTAAATACTGTATAAACGTGTTGAATGTATACATGCATCCCCAATCAACGTTTATCAATTTAAACTTGTTAATTTATCTGCATACCATATTTATCATACTACCTCTAGCTAAATTAATCATATTTCACTGTTAGATCACTAACTGCTTTTTTACGTTGACTGTCTGTTTCTCGTCTCTTGTAGGCTGCAAAAGCAGTCACTGTTTGTGTATCTGTATTTAATTGTTAAAAAGCATCGGCTGTCTAATAAATATGAATTAAATAATAGCATGAAATAAACATGAAATCAAGATTGGGTTAGTTTGTTTGTAAAGACAGTGCCTTTACAGACATTAGTTAACAAACATGATTATCATCAAACAATGACGACTGATGTTGATTTTACAATGTAATTGGCTACATCAATTTTTGGTTGACACATTTAATTCATTTAAATAGCGGAAATATCGAAACACAATGACATTCAATTCTGATGAGACTATATTAATGGTTTTCGTTCCCGAAAATAAGTCCACCAATTTCCTCATATTTGATTCATACTATAGACTCTACAGAGTTGAAAAGCTGTGTCTGCTGAATTTTAGATTCCTAGACTTCGAGTAGAGCAATAACATCTACACATTCAAGTGATGGTTTAAGCATTTTACATTTACTACACTTTTCGGTCAGACTTCATTTCATGCTCAGTAAAAAACAACAACTTTTAAGACTGTTCGAACCGCCGAAGCAGAGTTGCGACGTTACTGTGTAACGAGCTTTAACGCGCCATTAAGGATCCTCATTTGTTACTTTAGGTGTATCACATATTAGAATGACTCTTGTTGAATTTAACTAGACAAATACATAATTTTCTCCCTCCCTCATGGGAGAAAGGAGTCTTCCTTCAGTTCCACCTGAACGGTCTCAGCGGTGTCCTACACACATCAACTGTGTGTGTGCTCCAAGCTGGCCCTTTTCGGACAGCGAGGAGGATAGTGTGTGTGTGTGCTCCAAGCTGGCCCTTTTCGGACAGCGAGGAGGATAGTGTGTGTGTGTGCTCCAAGCTGGCCCTTTTCGGACAGCGAGGAGGATAGTGTGTGTGTGTGCTCCAAGCTTGCCCTTTTCGGACAGCGAGGAGGACAGTGTGTGTGTGTGCTCCAAGCTGGCCCTTTTCGGACAGCGAGGAGGACAGTGTGTGTGTGTGCTCCAAGCTGGCCCTTTTCGGACAGCGAGGAGGACAGTGTGTGTGTGTGCTCCAAGCTGGCCCTTTTCGGACAGCGAGGAGGATAGTGTGTGTGTGTGCCCTCGTGCGTGTGTGTGTGTGCGTGCGCGCGCGCTGGTGAGTGCATGTGTCTCTGCGTGTGTGATGGGTTGGGGGGATGCTGGCAGTGGGAAAATGAACAAACCCCAGTAGCACCAAATGAAGTGGCAAGTGACAATGGAGTGGTAGCAATGAGGTGGTCTGAGGGCCAGGGGACAGTGGGCTGGGGAGGAGAGACAATGAGGTGGTCTGAGGGGGACAGTGGGCTGGGGAGGAGAGACAATGAGGTGGTCTGAGGGCCAGGGGACAGTGGGCTGGGGAGGAGAGACAATGAGGTGGTCTGAGGGCCAGGGGACAGTGGGCTGGGGAGGAGAGACAATGAGGTGGTCTGAGGGCCAGGGGACAGTGGGCTGGGGAGGAGAGACAATGAGGTGGTCTGAGGGCCAGGGGACAGTGGGCTGGGGAGGAGAGACAATGAGGTGGTCTGAGGGCCAGGGGACAGTGGGCTGGGGAGGAGAGACAATGAGGTGGTCTGAGGGCCAGGGGACAGTGGGCTGGGGAGGAGAGACAATGAGGCTGCAGGATACAGACACAGAGACTGACCCAATGACATCTGCTCCTCTCCCCTCCCTCCCTGCTCCTCCTCTCTGACTGTCCCTTACCCTCACCTTAACCCTCTCCCCTCTCCTCCTCTCTGACTGTCCCGTACCCTCACCTTAACCCTCCCCCCTCTGTTCCTCTCTGACTGTCCCTTACCCTAACAGACTGTCCCTTACCCTAACTCTCACTGTCACCAACTGGAGCCAATTTGACATAGCGATGGAGAGTAATATAACAAGTTAAATATACAAGTTCAGGGTGTGTTGAGGCTTGGCGCCTCACTGGCCAATCAGAACGTGCTCCTTGGCTAAATATGTGGTTGCCTTAAGTTGTGTATTTTCGGTCTTTTATGTATTGCGTTGTCATCAACTCCAATTAGAATTTTAGTCCATTATAGTCTAGTTCTTAAATAGCCTGCCCCATATTTACTAAATATGCTGAACATGTTTGCAGTCCACATTGTTCTAATTGCATTGCTTCAATATGCAAATACATTGTTAAACATCGGCTATAGCTTTTGCACGGATATAGGGGCTGGGCCTACTGTAAATTGCAGTCTGGACATGGATATGCCAAACGTAGTCAATAAGCAAGATTACATTCACTAGGCTATTGATAATGCCTAAAAAGACCGTGTATAATTCTAATCAAATTAGCAGACGAAATTTAATTGCATTCGAGCCATGTAAGTTCTCAACATAAACCCATTGAAAGTGAATCATTCTAATACGTTTGTTTTTTTAAATCAAATGAAAGGAAAAACAATATATTTTTTTTTTAAAACAACAACAATATTTCTAAATAGGACCGGTTAAGAAAGCATCCGATCATAAATCGCATCTCTCGTTCCATGAGCATAAGGCAGAACGTATGCACACGTAGGCCTAAGGGCTCTTCCGCAAGAGGCATGGATGTTTGTCCTGTCCATTGAAGATCGTTTATTAAATAGTAAACAGTAACCCTACCAAAAATGTAGCCAATCTAGTTTTTATTTTTTTTATTGGCTTCAACATGGAAATATTCCTCTACACACATTGCATTCGCATTTCGAAAATCCACTGCATGTTCCAACCATGGACAATTAGACATTGTCCTAACGTTATAATAAGGTTAGCCTATTGCCGTTGATATGGCCTGTTAGTGAACGAAATGGCCTGTTAGTGACTTTGCCACGTGAAAGGTAAACAAACGAACAGTGAAATAGCCTAGGCAACAAGCAGATTCAGAACCAAGGACAGCGATAGGAATTTTTGCAATTTGACAATTAGATCCAACACATGACCGTGGATGATGCACTTTTTTTTTTTAAACAAAATGATGAAGGGAAAACAATGATCAGTCTATTGTAATAACTTGATATTCCTAAACAGACTTCCTACAGTCACTGACACCTTTCATTCAATGGGCATCGCACATATGCCCGATGAGTCCAAACGTTTCCCTGAAGCTACATGGACAAAAAAATCATGTCAAATATAAAGAAAAAAGGTGAATGTCTGTTGACTGTTTTCCTGCTTGTGATATTTTAATTAAACATTATGTATAGGCTACTGACTAGGCAAGATCAACGCTACAACCAATTGCGTTGCCGCTAAGACCATCTTTTGAGTCTTAACTTTCACCAGTAGCGCTGCTTGAAATTGGCACATTGGGGCACGTCGTGAAGGACACACCTGAAATATTTTCCACCCTCCCACCTCAGCGCAAGCTAGCTGATATAAGACAGGTAATTTACCAACCCTGGCGCCATGGTTGGAAAATGGTAGAGCGCTGTCTTTTACAAGTCAAAATTGCCAAAGAGCTGCGTTTGACTCCAGTGCTGCCTTAACGCCAGCCAAAAAATAGATCCCTATATGATCCAACTATCTGGGATCTCATGAGAGAAACCCCCAGAGATATGTTACAAGCTGATCTAACCTAAAACATGGACTGAGAGAGACACGGAGAGAGAGATGGAGAGAGACGGTATTCATTATTAGTGGTGTTGTTTTGGCAGCATGAGGTGTGACAGATGACACAGGGTAGTGTCTCTGTACTCTGCTATGTCACCTTTAACCCCACTGTCATCAGACCTTACTAAGACAGACAACCAGGAGCAGCATTACACCACTCATTCACCAGCGGTTCATTACGAAGAGACAAACAAGTCAATGAGATAAATATATTTGATGGCTACTAACAGTATGTATGCTTTATTTCTGTACGTTTGATTTACTATTATATCTTGTTGTGGTCCGAAAATTGTTCCAAAATTTCATTGTGCATCAGATTGATTTTGCTTAAGATTTTGGTGGTGCGCCTAATTCAAGCTCTCTGACCTGACCTTCTGGGTGACGTCACACTGTAGTGAGTCTTTCAGCTGATTGGATGCGGAGCTGTCTGACTCATTTAGAATATAGTGCTCTCGTGCACTCCGCTCTGGTTCGTGTGTGTGTGTGAAAGAGAGAGAGAGACAGGGGCAAAAAAGAGAGAGAGAGAGAGACAGGGAAGAGAGAGAGAGAGAGACAGGGAGAAGAGAGAGAGACAGGGAGAAGAGAGAGAGAGACGGAGAAAAGAGAGAGAGAGAGTTGGGGAAAAGAGAGAGAGAGAGAGAGACAGGGAGAAAAGAGAGAGAGACAGGGGGAAAGAGAGAGAGAGAGGGAAAAGGGGGAGAGCGAGAGAGAGAGACAGGGGGGAAAAAGACAGAGAGAGAGAGCGAGAGAGAAAGAGTGTGAGTGTTCGGCTGATGCCCCAGGCAGGCCAGTCCCTCAGTTCTCTCACCCTGACTGGTTACAGACAATAACTACGTCCCTAATGGCACCCTATTCCCTACATAGTGCACTACTTTTGACCAGGGCCCATAGAGTAGTGCACTATATAGGGAATAGGGTGCCATTTGGGATCAATACTAACTGATGGGCGTCACCCTGACCCCATAGGTCAGAGGTCAGACCTCAGCCTACTGTTTAACAGCCCTCTCACACTTCAAATGGGAGAAATATGTTCCCTCAACAACTGTCTGTCCACAGGCCTAAATCAACCTTCATTGGTCTGGGCCAACCCTCTCTGTTCTTTCTATACAACCTCTCGACTTCCATGAAGAGGCAGTGAATGGAGAGAACGTGTAATTTAGGGACCGGAGAGATGGAGGGATGAACAGGATGGGGGAGTCTGACATTGATCCTTCGATATTGGGTAGGCCTACAAGGTAGTTTGGGATGTATTTTTCAGTTTGTCGAGATTTACATAGTCTATTTGATCATGGTGTTGAAGATGCAAACCATGATATTGAAGTGCCCGAAGTCGGTATGCTTTGCTTATTGGTTGTGTGGTGCATTGGCACAGAAACCCAGGGGTGCAGCCACTGGGGAGCCATGACTGGGCAGGGGTGCATCCACTGGGGAGCCATGACTGGGCAGGGGTGCATCCACTGGGGAGCCATGACTGGGCAGGGGTGCATCCACTGGGGAGCCATGACTGGGCAGGGGTGCATCCACTGGGGAGCCATGACTGGGCAGGGGTGCAGCCACTGGGGAGCCAGGATCAGACAATCAGAATGAGTTTTTCCCCACAAAAGGCTTTATTACAGACAGAAGTACTCCTCAGTGGGTGCACCTGTGTAATGATCATGCTGTTTAATCAGCTTATTGATATGCCACACCTGTCAGGTGGATGGATTATCTCGACAAAGGAGAGAAATTAGCTTTTTGTGAGTATGGAACATTTCTGGGATCTTTTATTTCAGCTCATGAAACATGGGACCAATACTTTACAGGTTGCGTTTATAGCTTTGTTCAGTCTGATTTCAAATCTGATTTCCCCCTAGCTGATCATTGTCTGCAGCCGGCTGAGCTCGTCCGTGGTCGGTAAACCCTCAACCTTCTGGCCCGTAGCCCTGCGCGGCACTGACTGTGCCACAACAGCATGCTGAAAGCGGCAAAGTCGATACCCACGTTTATAAACACAGGGTTGCTACAGTTCATGTTATTTGTGGTCGTAAACATTATTTTGACTTAATTCTATGAGGTAGGAGGGTGTGCAATTATTTTTTTTTACATTACAAGGGGAGGGTCATTTAAAAAATATATATAGCACCTTGAGTTGGACCATTCCAAAATAGAGAGGATGGTTATGTGATATTAGACCACATAAGAGGCAGATTAAAAAGGAAATGTTTTTATTATTAAAGTTGTATTTCGTTTTTTTTCCCTTTATTCAACAAACACAAACAAACAAACGAACAAATAAATAAACGTAAAAATGCTAACCTCCAACATTGGTTCTATCCACTGTTTCAGAGTAGGAGTGGCATGACCCTTCCAAATTCTAAGGGTTACTCTAGCTGCTGTTACCATACCAACAGTGATCAGTGCAAATTCCTCATTTGTTACATTAGGTAACTCTGTTCTATCGTCCAAGAGACATATTCTCTGTGAAACTGGAATTGTTAACCCCAACCATTCCTCCAGATATTTCAAAACATCCTTCCGGAAAGGTAGCACTAATGTACATTCCCATATTGCGTGTAAAAATGTCCCTGTGTCTTTTTGGCAGTTCCAACACAGAGAATTGTCGGTCAGCCCCATCTTATGAAGCCTTGTTGGGGGTCCAATAAAACCTATGTAGTATCTTATATTGAGTAAGTTTCCCCCTCGCTTCCCTTATGTTCCTCCCTGAGCTGGACAAGATCTTCAACCAGGTATCATCCTCAATTTCACACTTAAGGTCAGTTTGCCATATTGTTCTGAGGTTTTTACAGTCTCTTCTCTGCAGGTGACTAAATATTGAGTACAAAAATGGCTGCTTCATGTTTGGGTAATTCCAAATACTCAGCTATTGGGTTCTTTCCTGGATTTAGTTGATAACCGGTTAACAAACATTCTCTCAATTGCAAATATTTCCCGAAATGTCCCTTGTCTCCCACATCATATTTTTGTACCAAATCTGAGTATGACATTAAAACATCTTCATTGTACAGATCACCTATAGTATGAATTACTTTCATTAACCACTGTTTCCAGTACACAGACTTCTTTCCTATCCTTAGCCTAGGATTGTGCCACAATGATGAGTATCCTTGTTTTAGATGTGAAATTCAACATATCTTGTGTACTGTTGTCCACATCTCTTTTGAGTGTAACAAAATTGGGTTGGGAGTTTGAACAGACCTCTCCCCTGTAAGACTATGTGACAGAGTATCAACAGGGGTTGAAGGACAACTTAGTTCCCGTTGTATTGTTATCCAATCCAAGCCAGCATCCCCAATGATTAGCCAATTTAGCAATTTCAAATGATAAATTGTAAAATTTAACATCTGGTAAAGCTAAGCCTCCTACATCCCTCGGTGAGCACATCTTCTTCATATTAATCCGGGGTTTTTTTCTTCCTATCCCACAACAAGTATTTAGTTAATTTGTCATATTGTTTAAAATACCGGTTTGGAATATTCATAGGTAACATTGCAGAGATAAAATTAAATTGTGGGACCACAACCACTTTAATCATGTTTCTCCATAAAGAAAGTTTTGATCTTTTTCCCATTTTTCTAAATTGGTCTTAATCTTGACTAGTAGTGGCTCAAAAATGTAGTCCCGTCACTTCTTCCTCCAAATTTGAACTCAACTAAATACCCAAATATTTCATCCCAGTAGGAACCCATTTGTAATCAAATGGGATAACAGTCCCAGGGTAACGTTAACTGCCATTGCTTCTGACTTATTCCAAATATTT
>NW_028156133.1:0-2500 GCF_964263955.1 Coregonus lavaretus | reverse complement strand
CTCCATCCCTCTATCTATCTACCCACCCCTCCACCCCTCCATCCCTCCATCCCTCCATCCCTCCACCCCTCCATCCCTCCACCCCTCCATCCCTCTATCTATCTACCCACCCCTCCACCCCTCCATCCCTCCATCCCTCCATCCCTCCATCCCTCCACCCCTCCACCCCTCCATCTCTCCACCCCTCCACCCCTCTATCTATCTACCCATCCCTCCACCCCTCCACCCCTCCATCCCTCCATCCCTCCACCCCTCCACCCCTCCACCCCTCCACCCCTCTATCTATCTACCCACCCCTCCACCCCTCCACCCCTCCATCCCTCCACCCCTCCATCCCTCCATCCCTCCATCCCTCCATCCCTCCATCCCTCCACCCCTCCATCCCTCCACCCCTCCACCCCTCTATCTATCTACCCATCCCTCCATCCCTCCACCCCTCCATCCCTCCATCTCTCCATCCCTTCACCCCTCCACCCCTCCATCCCTCTATCTATCTACCCATCCCTCCATCTCTCCATCCCTCCACCCCTCCATCATCTATCCCTCCATCCCTCCACCCCTCCATCATCTATCCCTCCATCCCTCCACCTGTGTATTGGGATTGATGTAGGAATGAATGTCTGAAAGTTTGAATTGAAATGAATTGAATTGAAATGAATCTCCTCACAGACTCCTGAAATGGCCCCTCCATCTCTTAAGGTGAATGAACAGCTTGGGAACAGACTGTTGTGTGTTCGAAATGGCACCCTATTCCCTATGTAGTGCACTACTTTTGACCAGGGCAATAAGGGGCTCAGAGTCAGAAGCAGTGCACTATTTAGGGAATAGGGAGTTGTTTGGCACACAGCCTACGTCTCTGAGGGCTCAGGCTGGTTGTTTGGGGCCGTTATCTGCTGGTGATTTCCACAGGGACAGTAGACAGTAGAGAGGAGCGCGCCACAGTAATCCCAGAGACACATCCAGCCTCAATGGCCTGAACACAGCTGACAGGATGGATGAATAGCAGGCAGACCAAACAGGGGAAAGCCTCTCCATGTTGTAGAACTGGAAGAGAAGGAGAGCCCAGATGATCAGACTAGGGGGGAGTGTGTGTGTGTGTGTGTGTGTGTGTGTGTGTGTGTGTGTGTGTGTGTGTGTTACAGGCAGCCAGGGAGGCAGATGGTCCATACCCTGCTCCATTGGGGCTGGTGTGGGGTTCCACTGTTACCCTCTCCCGTGGGACAACACACTTCAGACCCCCAATCACCACCTCCCTCACCCCCCCCTTCCAGAAACCTCAGCTAAAGTCTCAATCACATCACAGAGGGTGGGCCAATGTAAAACGAACCAGTGTAACGGAGTTAGATCGCACCGCAAACCTCACAAGATGAGAGAGGAGGACAGATCAAGATGAGAGACGAGGACAGATCAAGATGAGAGAGCCGGACTTTTCCCTACGGATTAGATTTATTATGACACAAATGAATGATTATTGGTTTTCATGCTCAATTACCGTACATTCCCTATAAACTTCTGTTTTAAGTTTCATTACTTTACTTTCAGCCAATCAAAAAACAGTATAGGTTAAACCACTGAGTCATTTTCAGACTGTAGGTTCATCAGACTGTAGGTTCATCAGACTGTAGGTTCCTCAGACTGTAGGTTCATCAGACTGTAGGTTCATCAGACTGTAGGTTCCCATCCTGTATTGTGATTGGTGACGTTAGAAAGTGTCAGATGGTTTCTCTCCCCATGCATCACCCCAAACAAAAGACTCCTGGCTTGGCTACCGGTGCTCTCTGTGTGTCTCTATGTGCATAGCCATTGTGTTCTCTCTTCTGTTATTCCAGTGTGTGTTAAAGCGAGCAGCAGGATAGCTAACTGGGCCGGGAGAGCAGGGACTGTAGCTACTGCACTGGGAAGAATGAATAGGACGGTTGGAGTGACAGGAGAGCAAGGTGCTGTAATGTATGGGTGTGAATCAGGGCCGGCTCCATAAGCTCAGCGCCCCAGGGCTCCAGGGGGCCCCAAGGCCTCTAGGGGGCCCACAACTCCCAATGTGTTATTATTATTGTTTTAAATGTAGGAACTCAACCAAATCTGGCTTAGGGTCCCCAAAAGGCTAGGGCCGGGCCTGGTGTGAATGGGAGGCCTAGGGTGAATGATGAGTTAGATGCTGTGCTCTCTCTCTCTCCCTCTCTCTCTCTTCCTTTCTCTCTCTCTCTCTGCATTGGCGTGTACGTGTAGAGACAGAACTACATGCTAACATGGCCTGTGGAAATGACCTGTGTAGAGGGACCCCCTTCTCTCTCTCTCTCTCTCTCTCTCTCTCTCTCTCTCTCTCTCTCTCTCTCAATTAAATTAAATTAAATTCAAAGGGATTTATTGGCATTGGAAACATATGTTAACATTGCCAAAGCAAGTGAAATAGATGATTAACAAAAGTTAAATAAACAATATAAAATGAACAGTAAAAATTACACTCATAAAAGTTCTGAAGGAATAAAGCCATTTCAAATGT
>NW_028156134.1:0-64531 GCF_964263955.1 Coregonus lavaretus | reverse complement strand
AGACTTCAAGACTACTTATTGGACTGGAGTGTATGATCTAAAATCATGTTGAGTCTTAAGCTTGTGTGTTTTCTAATCTGTGGATGTGAGTGTGTGTGTGTGTGTGTGTGTGTGTGTGTGTGTGTGTGTGTGTGTGTGTGTGTGTGTGTGTGTGTGTGTGTGTGCGTGTGTGCGTGTGTGCGTGTGAGTGTGTCAGCTGTCCTCCCTCTTTAGGTGAACACAAAGCGAGCAATAGTCTTGAGTGATTATGTATAGTTTTGTGTGACCCTCTGCCCTTTGTCATGTGTGTACAGGAGCCTCTGGACTCAATACCTCTCTTATTCCCACCTCCCTCTCCTGTCTGAGCTTATCAACGGGGAGAGAAAGGGAGCGGACACGGGTTAGATTACCGCATGGCCTAACTCACTGGAAATGAACTGAGCACACAACCCCACGCCATTGTAGCTAACCGCTTACAATGATGCCATTTAAGAGTGTATTGATTCTGCCTGCACAAGGTCAATCATGGGATCAATGGTGTATGTGCTGGGTGGGGAAGGGGGGAGGTGGTGTCAGGTCTCCTGCTGTGGGATGGTCTGGTGTGAGGTGAAGTGAGGGGGCCAGCCAGGTGTTCGTGACCCTCTTTTGTGTGGGTCAAGGTGCCCAGTGAGGGTTGATGGGGTGAACTCAACGCACCCCTTGTCAGGGGAATCACATTCCTAGCCTCTGCCCAGCCAGCACGAAGCAGAGGGCAAGGTTTCCACTACCAGTCTATGATACGGTAGGGACACAGAAGCTGCTTGATTATGGATATACTGTTGTTTGTGTGACAGGAGAATGCCATTGATATTGGTGTGAGTTGGGACGCTGTTGGTGATGTACGATGTTGATTGCAACCAGCTCTCACAGTCTCACGTCAGAATTAAATGTTCATCCATGTTTCTCAAAGGTCAAATTTCAAAGTTGTTCCAAACGTCAAATTTCAAAGTGTTTAATGTTAAGTTTAGGCATTAACTCCTAATTTTTAAGGTTAGGGTTAGGTATAGGTATTATCTCCGAAATCGTAAGGGTAGGTATTAACTCTGAATGGTTAAGGTAAGGGTTAAGGTTTGGGATAGGCTTAAAACAAAAATCACGCTGGATTCAAGCATGCAACCTTTTGCACCAGATGCAGATGTTTACGCCCATCCACCATCCCTGTCCACAATGCCCTAGCAAAACCCAAACCTACTTGAAGGTAACAGAACTCACTGTTGCCCCTAGTGGCTGGTTTCCACGTCATCTCCCGACGTCCTTAGACATGGATGGACGTTGAATACTGACTTGTATCGCGGGTGACCTGGCTGGTTGATTGACCCAGATATTCTGACTTTGGCAGGGGAATATGGAGCAAAACAACACAATGCAACACACGGAGGTGAACTTGGATCCTTTACACACAAACACTGCACAACCTACTGACACACACCCGCTCACGTTGCCGAGATCAGGGGCCCATAGAGGTCGTACCTCGTGACAGAGCGAGCTCATTTAGAATTCCTTAAGAGATGTCGATTGTGCCCTGTGCATATTTCTACATCATATTTGTAAATAGATCCTTTGTAAATAGCTCCCCTCTTGCCAATCAAGCGGTAGCTCTCTGCACAGCAGCATAAAAAATGTATCCTTAGCAGCACAGGGTGAAGCTCTAACTGACTGATTAATAAGATAGACCTTTCATCTTTGCTTAAAAGTGTTTACTGCCTTGGAATGCCTTCCACCAAGCTTTACCATCTTCCAGAGCTTGGGGGGGTTGGGTGTCGTGGGGTGAGGCGTGGGGTGAGACTGGGGGGGGGGTCACTTAGGGGGAAACGGGGTCACGCTTCGACGAAGACCCCATTGTGGTAAAGTACTGGGATTCGCAGTGTACAGCTGGATTTACAATAGTTCTAACTAATCTAGAATCTGCTTTTTGTAGCCCCACCTTAACCTTAAGCGTTGGGAGGTTAAATATACAATATACAACCACCCACATGGTCAGGAGGTCAAGTGCAGTCCAGTTGACCTGGTTAGATGGAAGAGGTGGCAGATATGCAGGGTTTTTCAGGTTGCTACACAAGAGGACCGCTTCCACAGGTTTCTTCAACGGGAGAAGAAATTCCTCACCATGCAGGAATCTATGGATGCTATGTCAAAACCAGTTGAGAGCTGCACACTCTTGCTGCCTGCAGATGATATTCTGCTGAAACTAGGCTATGTGTGCGGCACGCATGTGAATATATTTCACGTGCTTTGCGATTGAGTAGGCTACGTTGTGCATGATTTCACTATTGTACTACAAAATGTATAAATCGTATACCTCCACTACACTACTTTGATACGTCAGTGGGGATTAAGAAGTGAGTATACGCAATGCCCACTGAAAAAAAAAGTGGGTATACGGCATATAGTTGCTTATACCCTCCACTGCACCACTGACCCTTTGTGGTTTACAAAAAAGTGTGCTCTCCTACATGAGTGCTCTGGTATTTCGGTTGCTGTCCTTTCAGAATCTCGAACCTGTCACACACTGAAGGCCTCGGTCCAATAGGTTAGTCACTGCGCAAACATGTCTATAATAGATATAAAGGCTGTTAAGATGTTAATGTTTCAAGAAAGAAGTGTATATATTTGGCCTGGTGAAGCGGTTATATGCGCTGACTGAATGGAAGCTGATAATTATATGTTTTTTTACTACGCTGGTCTCAGAAATTAGTAGTCCTCACTGTCCGAGACCAAGTCAAGACCGAGTACAAATGTATCCAACACCTAGACAAAACCGAGACACTCAATATGTGGTCTCCAGACCGGACTCGAGACCGGTCTCTACAACACTGGTAGCTAGTATTGAGAGAGTCAGACAGAGAGGGAGAGAGAAGGTAGAGAGAAAGAGAGGCCTAAGTGTCTGGGTTTGAAGGGAAGTCTTGACAGTGCACAGCGGAGATGCCGAAGACTGTGTGTTTTAACTGGTATTGCAGAGAGCAGAGAGGGGAATAAGAAATGTGCACTCACAGAAACCGGAGCTTCAAAGACCACTGCAACTATCCCCCACTGATGGAGCGCACAGCGAAGGAAAACAGCAGTCAAGTAAGACACACTGCCTCCTCACTTAGACACTCTTCCTCAATTGCTCACTTGAAGAGTTGAATTCCAAAATGCTATATATAAACTTAGAGGAATGTTGGTAAATTAGCTTTTATCATTTAAAGAAATTATGAAAGAGATTGGTTGTGTTTTTTCACTGTCTAATCATGTCATAGCGGATAATACAGGACAATTAAAGGTCCAGTGCACTACTTTTTGATTTTTCATGCGGTGCTGCGTCACCTTCAGCACCCCTACATCCCGCGGCTATGGTTCAATGCCATCCAGGACCTCTACATCAGGCGGTGTCAGAGGAAGGCCCGAAAAATGAACGAAGACTCCAGCCTCCCAAGCCATAGACTGTTCACTCTGCTACCATCCGGCAAACGGTACCGGAGCATCGGCTCTCGGACCAACAGGCTCCGAGACAGCTTCTACCCCCCAAGCCATAAGACTGCTAAACAGCCAGACTGCTAAATAGTCAATAAATGGTACCCGAACTATCTGCACTGACTCTGTCTTGCACTGACCCTACGCACACTCACTAGACTATCTACACAAACCATATACACACTCACTCGCACACACTACATTGACACTCCCACACAAAACCCACACACATTCACGTACAATACATACACACACATAAACCGACACAACACAAACACACATCCATACACTTTACACAAACAAACACACACTTTTACACTCATGATTTGCTGCTGCTACTCTGTTCTTTATTTTACTTTTATTATTATCTATCCTGATGCCTAGTCACTTTACCCTGCCTTCATGCACATATCTAACTCAAATACCTTGGACCTCTGCACATTGATCTGGTACTGGTACTCTCTGTATATAGCTCCATTCTTGTGGATTTTATTTATTCCTCTTGTGTTACTATTTTACGGTAAAATATACACCAATTGTATTCGGCGTATGTGACAAATACAATTTTATTTGATTTGATTTGATGACAGACATGCATTTGTTTAAATCTATCACTTGATGGTTTCATTTCAGAGAAATAAGTAGTCCTGCTAGGTTTTATACAGTCAAATGTAACAAATAACTACATTTTTAATAAAGATATGTACAAATGATACATTTATGACATAAAAAACAATCTCAAACAATTATTCAATACAGTGATATGAGATCTGTATGTAAAACATTTACATTTTACATTTTAGTCATTTAGCAGATGTTCTTATCCATAGCGACTTACAGTAAGTAAGTGCATTCATTTTAAGGTAGCTAAGTGAGACAACCAGATATCCCTGTCAAATATACAGGATATGAACATTGCATTCCAGCTAAACAATGGATATATAGCGTTTTGCAAAAAAATACTAATTTTCATACACATCTAAAATATTTTACACACAAGGTACAAATAAGCAATCATTTCTGTTGAAAAAACACAAATGTGAAAATTTGGTGGATATAGTGTTATGGAAAAATAACTTTTTTATTTTATTTTATTTCCTTCACTCACTTTTCACTCTTTGACTCCTTCCTTCAGTCCTTCCATCACTCATCCCCTCGTTCCACAATTTTTTTATATATTAATTTTTGGACCATCACTTTATTCAGTCCATCACCAAAAAAAATTTAACGAAAGGAAAATATATTAATCTCCTTCACACACACACATAGGCACGCAGAAATGCATGAATGGGCGCGCACACACACCCACACAAACATGTACAGAGACACAAACACACACACCCTCCCTCCCCATCTCCCTGTCATTCAGGTGTTTACTGTCATATTTACTAAGGGTTTTTGTCTAATCCTCTCACCTACCCTGTCTGACATACCACTGGCTTTACTCTCTCCTTTTCTTTCTCTCTCTCTCTCTCTCTCTCTCTCTCTCTCTCTCTCTCTCTCTCTCTCTCTCTCTCTCTCTCTCTCTCTCTCTCTCTCTCTCTCTCTCTCTCTCTCTCTCTCTCTCTATATATATATATATATATATTTCTCTCTCTCTCACACACACACACAAACACATTGAAACACACACATTGACACACACAGACATTGACACAGACTCTCATGCAATCACGCCAATATATTTTCATACCATTTTACATGTTTAGTTTAACATTACCATGAATTAGAAATCCTGATTTACTGTAACTCATTGACGCAATTAAGATAGACAAAGTAACATGAATAAACAAACATAATATGAAAATTAGAGAAGCAGGAAATGAAACCTACTGGAAAGCATACATGGGCCAGAATGTATTTCTGCACTACTTTCAGGAGTAAAGGCTGCATTAAGAAGTCTGTTTCCAGTGTGTGTATGTGTGTGTGTGTGTGTGTGTGTGTGTGTGTGTGTGTGTGTGTGTGTGTGTGTGTGTGTGTGTGTGTGTGTGTGTGTGTGTGTGTGTGTGTGTGTGTGTGTGTGTGTGTGTGTGTGTGTGTGTGTGTGTGTGCGTGCGTGCGAACGAGAGAGAGAGAGAGATCTGCTGAATTATTTACATTCCAAATCCCACTTAATTGGTATCAGGTTTTTAAACGGGGTCAAACATTGCGGTGCAGCCTTTCTCTTACTGCATCGCATCTGATGAGGGGCTCAGCCGAGCTCTATTGATCTGTGTCTTAGGCCTTTGACTAGGACGGCCTCTGTGCCAAACTTTGACAAAACACACCCAGCATCACAACAACGACTATAGGCTATAGCTCTCCCCATGGCTAGACTGAATCCTGGACCATTACTCCATTAAATAGAGTACATGCTAGGGGAGATTTGTTGAGTCACAACTCCATTGACATGCTGCCTGAGGCTGTGCAATGAGCGGGTATTCGATTTAAGCGCCTTAATAAATCCAATTAGAATTATACTTGCTCATGAAGGTAACCTTATCATGGCAAGGTAAACTACACCCCACCTTCTTTCGCTTACTTTATCTAGACTGTGTGTGTGTGTGTGTGCATGTGCGTGTGTGCACACTCTCTACATCCCCCAGAACCATGGCTGCAAACAGACCAAGAACCCTGCGGACCACACTGGGGTTGGACTCCACACCCGTTCTCCGGCTGCTCTGCAGTGCTCGTGGGCCCCCGGCCGGCTCGTTTGATGACCAAGGGAAACCAGGGGCCCGAGACAGAAAGCGAGAGGGGCGAGAAAGAGAGGGAGAGAGACAGGGATAAGAGAGAGGGAGACGGACCATTACATGATCCAGCGGTTGCCGGGGCGATGGCTCCATCTGAGACGGACGGGCCAGGAAATGGCTACTCATCAATCAAACGTGGAGAGAGGGATGAAAAGGAGGATGGCAGGTCCGTGGGGCCTTGAGGGGGATGGAGGAGGGGTGAGGTGGGAGAGAGGGCCAGTGTTCAGCTGTCTGGTTCCCCTGGCCAGGTCTGACGGGCCGTCTGGTCTCCACAGACCCAGTACCCTGCTCCCAGCCTCCCACTGCACACAGGACAGCGGTCCTTCAGGAGGCCTGGGGCAGAACAGGTGAGGCCTCCCTACTGACAACCAATAGAGAAGCAGGAGGACAGACACTAGGTTAGAACCAGCACTCACAGTACCTGTGTTGACACTAGTATAAATCTACACTGAGTGTACAAAACATTAAGAACACCTTCCTAATATTGAGTTGCACCCCCTTTTGCCCTCAGAACCGTCTCAATTCGTTGGTGCATGGACTCTACAAGGTGTCGAAAGCGTTCAACAGGGATGCTGGGCCATGTTGACTCCAATGCTTCCCACAGTTGTGTCAAGTTGGATGGATGTCCTTTGGGTGGGGGACCATTCTTTATACACACGGGAAACTGTTGAGCATGAAAACCCCAGCAGTGTTGCAGTTCTTGACACAAACCAGTGCGCCTGCCACCTAATAACATACCCTGTTCATAGACACTTAAATGTTTTGTCTTGCCCATTCACTCTCTGAATGGCACACATACACAATCCATGTCTCAATTGTCTCAAGGCTTAAAAATCCTTCTTTAACCTGTCTCCTCCCCTTAATCTACACTGATTGAAGTGGATTTAACAAGTGACATCAATAATGATCATAGCTTTCACCTGGATTCATCTGGTCAGTCAATGTCATGGAAATGTTGTGTACACTCAGTGTATATGCACATCAGTGTATCTTTAAGCATGTTGTTGTAATTGACTGTTGTTTGTGCATGTGTTTGTGTTTGTGAATTTCTGTGTCGTATTCCCCCTCCACAGATCCACGTGTGTGTCGGCCTGATGATGCTGAAAGGGGTGGTGATGGTAATGGTGTACTAAGCCCCAGAAGCAGAGTTGTCCGGAAGCACACTGGTCCTTAAGCCCAGCCTGGCATGGCTCCCTGTCCCAGCCACACCCACTGCCACAGACCAGGATCCAGCAACTGCAGCCCCTCATGAGTTCAGATCTTTTGTGGCCCACACCCCCATCAAAGTTGCCATTCCCTCCTCCAGAGAGAACAACATCCACAGAAGGGCAGTGTACTCCTCTGGTAGCGCCAGAAAATAAGGGGCCATAGCCACCAAAGCTGTCCTGTCACACAGACGCGGACGCCAGCTCATCCAAAAACAATGACCTCTGACCTTTCAGCAGAACTCAACTCTGTGGAATGGAGGCGGCAGCCATGTGTGGAATCCTCTGGTGTGGCCCAGTGTGAACAGCCACCTCTAGGGTCCATTGTGTTTCCAGGACCACACAGCTGGATGAGTTTTCATTGTTTTGTTTTTTTGTTCTCGTAAAACCAGCCAAAGTTGTTCCTATAGGATTGAATGTTTGTGGTTTTGAAGAAATTTGCGCCACTACAGATCTGAACCTTGCATAAGGCATTTCATGGTGAAGTCTTCTCTGTATTCCTCCATCTCAATCAGTCCCATGTGTCTGCTACAATGCTCACCTGAATGTGAAAAAATTATTTGCTGCAGAGCTAATACAACAGAACATGGTCGCCTTGCTTTCTGCGGAAACATGATTATTACACAAAACAGAGCTTTTTTGGAATCCTCAGGAATTGTTAGGATGTTTTGTTAAAACGCCCAGCTCTTTTTTCATCGTCAGAGGTCCCCCTCAAAGTACAATCTATAGACAGTATAGACTGTGTGTGCGTGTGCGTATGCCCCTTGTGCGTGTGTGTGTGAGTCTATCACTGTCTGTGTAAGTGTGTGTGCGTGCGTGCGTGTGCCCATATGCGTGTGTGAGAGAGAGTCTATCTCTGTTTGTGTAAGAGTCTGTGTGATGCTCCATGCGTGCCCTGCCAATCGATTAAAGGTGAGGCTTGTCGATTAAACAACCAGCACTGTGTTCCATGACCCACCCCAAAGCAGTCCTACCCCATACAGCCCCCCCCCCCCCCCCCCATTCCTCAACCTTACCTGCAGTCTATCAATAACCCCATCAACAGTCCTATTGATCCCCCCCCATCCCCGGCGAGACAGCACGGCGTCTGCACAGGTTTAATTTTTGACAGATTTACAATAACGGTGAAGTTATTATTTAACTCTTCCGGCTGTGGCGTGCTCTCTGATTTAGCACCATGAGAGAGGATGAGTTATAGCCGACGTGGAGAATCTGCCGGTCTAGGATGGTAGGCCTTGTTCATAACTCACTGGCTGAATGTCTAGTTAGTCAATCACTTGATCTGTAATCACAAATGCTGCCAGAAATTACATGAGTGATGAGCTGTAATAAAAGTGCTTACTTTTCCTGCTCTGTCTCTTAAGTGTTATTGGCAGACCCCTCTCTCCCAGGAGGCCGTGGCTGTGAAACAGAATCCCGACATAAACTGGCTCATTGGCTCGGCTAGTGTGTGAGTGTGTTTGTGTGTGCACATGCGTCATTCCTCTATTGTACTGTTTAACTCAAGTCTCTTTAGAGACAGTGTCTTACTCTATTTCTTGAATTGTCACGTGAGACATGAAACCCCAAACTCTCTTTCTGCACAGCCAAAGCTGCAGGTAAGTCCACACTGGATCCATCTTACATTCCCACATAACAATGGCATCCCAAAGTCTTCCACAAAGGATTCAAGACAACTGTTTATTTTCACTGTTGATCTGTTTTTCTGCCTTTCTATAGTATACGTTTTCTATTTTAACTGTAAAATGGTTGTTACATACAGAATCCCATTGATCCCATGAATATTAGACGATGTGTGCTTCTCTGTCTTATTTATGGCAGTAGAGGAAATAGAGCTCGCCTGGCTTATGAAGATGGAGGTTGTGTTTCTAAGAGGTTGACACTCAACTTCAACAGCTCATATCTCAGTCATTCACAGAGCTCTGCTATGGCCAAAAAGCTATGGGATGTAATGGTACAGTACTGATTTGACCTTCCACTCAGGGACTCCAACCCAGTACCCAACAAACCTCTGTGATTCCTCAGCCTCGCAACCTCTGGTGGGTGCATGCTGTGGGGCGTGACAGCTTTATTGATATGCCCGCCGACCATAATAATTACACAACAGCCAGCTTGCACTATCGATCACCCCTATTGATGAAATCACATTTTACTGTAAATGTCTGTTGATTTGGCGCATTACAGCGTAAATCTCTCTGCTCAAGCAGGCCAGCCATGCAGGACCTCCCACTACTGAGTGATGGATGTGAACCAAACACAGATAAATACTGTCTCGCACACAAACACATCTATTCAGATGGAGCCGCGGAATGGGGAGGAATACGGACTGTTTAAGACAGATACAGAAATAATGATATCCATATCGCTATGCTATCCTGTGGGAGTGAGCGTATAGGCATGACAAGTGGGATCTCCTATCCAGATGATGGTATGACGTGATATATACGATGTTGTTTACGGGGCGCCGGCTTCACCTTATCATGATTTGTATTGTCAGTGGTGGTTGAATCTGCATGGTGGTAATGGAGGCTGATGTGGCTCAAGTGCCACATGGTGAACGGGAATAGAGATGAATGTGATGCAACACAGCGAGAACCAGTGTATATAAACTCTGGAGCTGACGTGCTCAGACGGGAGGGAGGGAGGGCAGTAGTCTAATAGAGGGGGGTCATTTCTGGTGTTCAAATGCTCAATCCCTCACAATCCATTCCTCCAAGACACTGGAATCCACCAGCATCATATACAAGAGGGATCATTTAAAGAACAACAATAAGCATAATAGCATTTTATTGTGGTATTTTGTTTTCCCCATGCTTTAGATGGTGTTATCTGATTACTAAGGTGACATATGACAATGGCTCAGCTATAACAGCAACGAAGGGGAAAGGAGGTGCTATGTAATATAGACTCATGTAGCGCATTATCACCCTGTGATCTTCTCATGGAAAAACATAACATGGGCATTAAAAGGAAAGACCAAATTTATTGCTATTGGAGAAAAAGCAAATAGGCCTTTATTGTTCAGGTTAAAATGTGGTCCACTAGACCGTGTTTCCGCTTTGGCGCACAGTTCAAACGTATGTTTTCTTTTTCGTATTTTTCTGGCTGAGCTCTGAACCACTTGGGGGCCGTTCTAAAAGGCCATGGTACAGGCTGGTTTTCCCATTTAAGGGCCAAAAGGATGTGGAGAGCATGTTCCTCTCCTAGAGGCCTGAAAAATGCTTGAAGTCTGGGTGTAGAGTAATTCACTAGCTCAGCCTCGGCTGCCCCAAATGCAGCCACTCCAGAAAGGCAAAACCACGTTTGGCCACTGCACATACAATTCCTTCTGTGGGAGGTTGAAAAAGAGAAATAGATTTTAATCAGTAGTGAATTGTTTTACAAGCTTAGAGTACGCCATAAACTAATCTGCTTGTAACTGTCCAGGTATTTTGATGAAAGGCACAGTGGATCTGGGTCCATTTCCTTCGTTTCCTTTGCCAAGCAAAACCATGTATTCATTTCTTTGGCGTAAGGAGGTAGGACATTAACACAGAATAAAAATGCCGTCCTATGGCACATTCAAATACATTTACAGTAACATACTTTTTTGTGAAAGCTAATTTCAAACAGACTAGAAGATAGTACGTGATACGATGTGACAGTGAATTGAAAGAGTGTATCTATTTTCGATACGATCATATTTACATAGGCTACTTTTCACATTGTTGCACATAAGCTATTCTTACATTGCTATATGAGTCTGTTAATTATGTGAAACCATTGTAGAAGGGAATAACCACGCCAGTCGGTCATATCTATCGGACAATAGATCTACAGCCTCCTGTAGCCCAGTTGGTAGAGCATGGCGCTTGCAACGCCAGGGTTGTGGGTTCGATTCCCACGGGGGGGCCAGTATGAAAAATGTATGCACTCACTAACTGTAAGTCGCTATGGATAAGAGCGTCTGCTAAATGACTAAAATGTAAAAATGTAAACAATACTGCCGGCAGAAAAAAACACACACGTATCACAATTCCTGCTGGTGAAAATGCTAACGTCAAGCCATAAAATGGCTACGATACAAGTTGTCTTCCCCAATGTAGAAAGGAGCCGGTGGGATGAGACAAAGGCTGTTTCTAATCTCAGCAGGAAGCATACAGTGGCGATTCAGTGTGACACAGTGATTGATATGAGTAAGTTGTATATTTACAGAAGCTGACGTGATAGGGGAAATAGAGTGTTTTCTTCCCATCCCTACGCTTATCTCCAGCCATAAATCACTGCCAATGGCATGCATAAATGCGCCCGAGTGCCGTCATATGGCTCCAGCACAGGCAATTCCACTTTGACCTTTACATTTTGCATTGGTCACTCGTGCTTAATGCATGCCGCGACCCCCCTGACCTTGGCCATTCATATTTAATAGTCATACGGACTGATGGTTCTCCAGACAACACACACACAAACATACACATAGGCCTACTATATTACCAAATGGCGGCTAATGCCATGATTAAGATTGTCATCATAACATGGTCACATTTAAATCTATCTAATGATAAAGGTACAGGCTAATGTGAGGTTCCATCTATTGTTTCTCATTAGTCCTTGTCCCTCTAGTTACAGTCCTATGATTCCATTACGGGAGCCCAGCGGCACTTCATATAGTCGTATGGCCATCCTAACCTTTGACTTCAGCCACCGCTTGAAAGGTTTTGCTCTTTGCCCTCTCCCATTTGACCTGTCTGAAGTATACCTTAATAATTGCCGCTGACGCTATCAAATGCACATATGAGAGGGTGGCAGGGCAGGGGCCGAAGTCTGTCCAGTAACCTTTTGGCCTTTCAGTCATCCCCCCCCCCCCACAAACACACACACACACACACTATTCCATACTGTATTTGTCTGCATGTCACAGTTATTGATGGACCTTTGGAAATATTTTATTGGTCAGGGTGACCTTTGACTCAGGCCAGCCAAACTTAACCCCCTGTCCCCCTCAAGCTCCAATTGACCTGATCATATAATCAGATGGCATTTAGATTAGGGAAATACAGTGCCTTGCAAAAGTATTCATCCCCCTTGGACTTTTTCCTATTTTGTTGCATTACAAATTGTAATTTAAATTGATTTTTATTTGGATTTCATGTAATGGACATACACAAAATAGTCAAAATTGGTGAAGTGAAATAAAAAAAAAAAACTTTTTATTTACTAAATAAATAACGGAAAAGTGGTCCGTGTATATGTATTCAACCCCCTTGCTATGAAGCCCCTAAATAAGATCTGGTGCAACCAATTAACTTCAGAAGTCACATAATTAGTTAAATAAAGGCCACCTGTGTGCAATCTAAGTGTCACATAATCTCAGTATATATACACCTGTTCTGAAAGGCCCCAGAGTCTGCAACACCACTAAGCAAGGGGCACCACCAAGCAAGCAGCACCATGAAGACCAAGGAGCTCTCCAAACAGGTCAGGGACAAAGTTGTGGAGAAGTACAGATCAGGGTTCGGTTATAAAAGAATATCAGAAACGTTGAACATCCCACGGAGCACCATTAAATCCATTATTAACAAATGGAAAGAATATGGCACCACAACAAACCTGCCAAGAGAGGGCCGCCCACCAAAACTCACGGACCAGGCAAGGAGGGCATTAATCAGAGAGGCAACAAAGAGACCAAAGATAACCCTGAAGGAGCTGCAAAGCTCCACAGCGGAGATTGGAGTTTCTGTCCATAGGACCACTTTAAGCTGTACACTCCACAGAGCTGGGCTATACGGAAGAGTGGCCAGAAAAAAGCCATTGCTTTAAGAAAAAAATAAGCAAACACGTTTGATGTTCGCCAAAAGGCATGTGGGAGACTCCCCAAACATATGGAAGAAGGTACTCTGGTCAGATGAGACTAAAATTGAGCTTTTTGGCCATCAAGCAAAACGCTATGTCTGGCGCAAACCCAAAACCTCTCATCACCCCGAAAACACCATCCCCACAGTGAAGCATGCTGGTGGCAGCATCATGCTGTGGGGATGTTTTTCATTTGCAGGGACTGGAAAACTGGTCAGAATTGAAGGAATGATAGATGCCGCTAAATACAGGGAAATTATTGAGTGAAACCTGTTTCAGTCTTCCAGAGATTTGAGACTGGGACGGAGGTTCACCTTCCAGCAGGACAATGACCCTAAGCAAACTGCTAAAGCAACACTTGAGTGGTTTAAGGGGTACATTTAAATGTATTGGAATGGCCTAGTCAATGCCCAGACCTCAATCCAATTGAGAATCTGTGATATGACTTAAAGATTGCTGTACACCAGCGGAACCCATCCAACTTGAAGGAGCTGGAGCAGTTTTGCCTTGAAGAATGGGAAAAAATCCCAGTGGCTAGATGTGCCAAGCTTATAGAGACATTCCCCAAGAGACTTGCAGCTGTAATTGCTGCAAAAGGTGGCTCTACAAAATATTGACTTTGGGGGGGGAGGAGGGGGTGAATAGTTATGCACACTCAAGTTTTCAGTTTTTTTGTCTTATTTCTTGTTTGTTTCACAATAAAAAAATATTTTGCATCTTCAAAGTGGTAGGCATGTTGTGTAAATCAAATGATACAACCCCCAAAAATCTATTTTAATTCCAGGTTGTAAGGCAACAAAATAGGAAAAATGCCAAGGGGGGTGAATACTTTCGCAAGCCACTGTATACACTGCTTTCTGTTGGTAGGCTATTTGTAATCATTCGAAAATAGAATGCATACTTCATATAATTACTGTTTCCTCTGTCTTCATCTATCCTTTTCGAGGTTGTGTTGCCCATTTACATCTGGTATTTGCACCAGTTTGCACAGGTACAGGGACCAGTAAGTGAGTAGTCAGTCATTTTGATTATGCCTTAAAAACAGTGTATTATTCATGGTTAGCGACCTGTGGTGAGACTGCATTGTGTAATTTCGTTTGCTTGGGTAGTTTGCTCAATATAATACCACAGGACAACAAATAAGGGAAGGAAAGAATTTTACAAAAAAATACATATTATTCATTTTGAGCGCTTAATATCACACGTGTTAACTCTGCAGTCCAAGGTAGTATATTTTATATTTTAGTCATTTAGCAGACGCTCTTATCCAGAGTGACTTACAGTAAGTGCACTCATCTTAAGTTAGCTATGTGGGACAACCACATATCTCAGTCATAGTAAGGACATTTTCCTCAATAAAATAGCTATCAGCAGTCAGTGCTAGGAGGGGGTAGAAAAGTAAAGTGTTAGTTCACACATGTATTTCTTTATGTTAAAGTTGTGCGGCCTAAAGTTGTACGGCAAAACGTTGTTGGTCACCACGTTGATTAACTCGCATACATTCTTTTGATAACACGCAATTTCGCAATGAAAATGGAATGCCTCTGCCCTAAAATGAAGTCCCTCCCACTCGATGTGGGCACAGTTCAACTGTAAGGTAGGCTAGTCGCCATCAACAGAAATGTAGCCTTGTGTCGACATGTGTTGCAATTCATGGTTATATGTTGTTATTGTAGCTGAATGACTGACCGTCAAGATTAGTGACGTTAATGATATTGGTGGACTTTGAATACATATTCAAACAATGTGTTTGGAACAGTCAGATGATATATAAGGTACAATTATTCCAACAATGTTTTCATCCCCTACTGGCGCAGACCCCTGCATGACTGTTTCCAGGTAGATACCACCATTTGAGTTACATCATTTCTGCTCCAATAGTCTGTGTAACAGTTACATCTACAAAATAGTTAAATCACTGTTGTCATATCAGTTGTCACACCGTGGGGTCGTTGAAACCACTGTGTCAACAAAAAAGCACTGCCATACCAAAAGCACTGCCATACCAACCAACTCTCAAAACATGGTATCCCTCTCTTCACCTCTCCCATCTCCTCCTTTCACTCAAAGTAAGCCTCTTCATCACAGGAAGTATAGCTTGCGTTGAAGCGCCTGCAATTAAGATACGTCTGATCACAGCTGGACAATTACCTGCCAACTAACCTTTTCTGGAGGCACTTTAGGATGTAAGGACCCTGAGGGTAGATGTGCCCTGAGTAGAACAGGCACTTCACCAGGGCAGAGAGAGAGCGAGAGGAAGAGAGAGAGAGAGAGAGAGAGAGAGAGAGAGAGAGAGAGAGAGAGAGAGAGAGAGAGAGAGAGAGAGAGAGAGAGAGAGAGAGAGAGAGAGAGAGAGAGAGAGAGAGAGAGAGAGAGAGAGAGAGAGAGAGAGAGAGAGAGAGAGAGAGAGAGAGAGAGAGAGAGAGAGAGAGAGAGAGAGAGAGAGAGGAGAGAGAGCGAGGAGAGAGAGAGAGAGAGAGAGAGAGAGAGAGAGAGAGAGAGACGGTATCATGGTGAGATTACCTAATCCTCTGAGAGCATCCAAGTTGAAGGGCTTGTTCATGTCAGATGCAAGGGGGGCTTTGGCTAGGTTTACCCCAGAGAGGGCCACAGAGCACACAGGGATCTGTCCCCTCCACAGCACCTCGCCAGTGGCTTGGTAAACAGTGTTAAATTGGTTGCAGGGAGCAGATAATATTTCCCAGCACTTGCATTCATTAGCACAGTGGGTATTATTATTCACCCTCCCTGACAGCACGAAGGTCTACCCTGGAGGTACTGCCCTCTCAGTACACTGGATTAGGTTTCACCGTGCTTGTGTTATTTGAGAGGTAGACCTGAGGGGCAGCCACTGAGAATCAACAGCAGAATCCTGCTTTTGTTTATTGTCATCCATCAAAAAGTGATGGAGAACAATCACCTAGAAGCAGGATGCAGAATCATGCAGGTTGGGGTGAGGTTCTTTGCTTGGCACTGACAGGGCACTGAGGTCATGCCTGGTTATGCTGAGGGGCACAGGTACTTTCACATGTCATATTGAGGGAGATTGCAGATTAAGTAACTTGCATGAGTAGATGAGTGCTATGTGCCCAAAAGATTTCAGATTCCATGCTTTATATTTTCAGTTCTCTAACCACAACAATCTCCTACAGATTTCATGAGTGCAAGACGGATTATCCTTGGATCAGTGAAGAGGTCCCTTTTCTGTATCACTAAACAGGTGTGTGCATGTGCCAGAATTCAGGGGAACACTTGAATATAGAGTGTGAAATAACATGATTTAAAGGGATACTTTGGGATTTTGGCAATGAGGCCCTTAATCTACTTCCCCAGAATCAGATGAACTCATGGATACCATTTGTATGTCTCTGTGTCCAGTATGAAGGGAGTTAGAGGTAGTTACGCAAGCCAATGCTAACTAGCGTTACCGCAATGACTGGAAGTCTACAGTTATCTGATAGCATGCTCATTGCCAAAATCCTGAAGTATCTATTTAACACACTAAGCAGCATGTTGCAGTGAAGTGGTGTAGTAAGACCTTCCATAGATCATGGCGTTAGTAGTTAGCTGATGCTGCAGGTGTGTATGGATTAGGGGAAGGCTGTAAAGGCCTCCATTACAGTGAAAATAGCCCACTCCCACAGCCCCTCCAGACAGCCAGTCATTACCCATCTATTGGGAGGCCTGAGAGAGCGCTGTAAGTATGGGGGAGTATGGCTTTGTTAGAATGCGCCTGGATGTTCTCTGCGGGGTTAATACTACCGGGTCTAGCGGCCGGCGCATCTAGCGCCTCTCCCAAATGTGCTCGTGAGTAGAGTCACGGGTTATTTGGTGCTATTTTTACAAGATACGGGTTGATTTGTCTTAAGTCATTACCGTCTATTACGGCTGGAAGTCTTGGGGAAAAGGTGGGAAGCGGCAGACGCTGGCATTCTGCCTAAAGAGAAATCAATGAAACAAATTAATCCTTTGCAGGCTGCGGTGACACAGTCATCCATCATTCATGGGCGCTTTTACTCAACGAATCAGGGAGCAGGGCAGGGGGAGAGAGCCCCAGGGGACGGGGCGGACAACCACGCAACGCCCAACACTGGGGCAACGGCGAGGAATCATCTCACTCGGAGCTGAGCCCCCTTACATTACAGCTGACTGTCTGTCTACGGAGTGCAGAGCAGGGATAAATACAATCAGGAGAGCAACACCATGAACAGCCATGATTGCACACAGTGTCACTCTCTCTCTCACACACACCAGTCTCTCCTCCCTCCCCCAGCTTGTTCTGCGCCTCCAGGTTGATGGGAAGACTGATAGGTGATCTTTATCATTTATTTACACTGGGCATATAGCCCACGTATTGGTAATTAATTCTCGGACAGAGAGGGCAGAGGAGGGAGGGAGAGAGACGGGGAGAGAGGGAGCGAGAGAGGGATCAGAAAGAGAGGGATAGAGGGAGAACGCGAGCCCCACTGTGGGGGTGGGCATTGAAAACAGATTCCCCTCCAACCAGCACATTGAGCACAACCTCACTATGTGGTTTTGCATTGTTCCAATTCCGCCGCATTCTGTTGCATTGTTCCAATGATGACGCATTCTGTTGGCATTGCAGATTCCCATGGCTCAGCTCCAGTCTGATGAAAAGGCCAGGTGTCACCACCCACAGCATTACGGGGACCATATTTCCCCCGCTCGCAAGTGAAAATGCGAACCACACTACCATCCAACGGTTAGAGCCCCATGCTCGTATAGCCGCTAGATCTGCCATCTTGGTCCACCTCAATTCAGCCACTTAGAGATCTGAGATCTATGCACATGATCACATCACATGACCCACACCAGGAATCGTCAATCCCCTCATAGATACATGCAGTTCTATTCTATTGCAGCTTGTAATACCAGACAACAAAAGAATATCAATGCAAACACCAAAAAGACAAAACATTAAAATACAAGTGAAACGTCTTTGATTATTT
Source organism: Coregonus lavaretus (assembly GCF_964263955.1). Lineage (NCBI taxonomy): Eukaryota > Metazoa > Chordata > Actinopteri > Salmoniformes > Salmonidae > Coregonus > Coregonus lavaretus. The sequence continues at coordinate 46,321 of NW_028156134.1, read as the reverse complement.
TATTCAGACAGTTGTTTTGCTTTCTCTGACAGTAATGCTATTACACATGATCATGATTAAAACTCAGGGTATCCCAGCACATCATTGCATCAGCCTCCTGTATGGTCTGCCTGTGACATGCAATGGCTGCGCTGATGTTCACCTGTGGCGACTGCATGTGTTCTTAAAAAATGTAGCGAGTGGGCAGGACTGGGGGTGGAGGTGGTAGGATCACTCCCTGGGAAAGCATAAATAAATAATGGGGAACCGCGGGACAAGCAGCATCATTACTTGCCTTGTCATTGTAATGGGGGCTGCCACTTACCTTAACCAGCCTCAAAGAGGAATACCAATAGATTCTGTGACTGACACAGGTGGCAGGATTCTGCGGAGGAGCATTCTGGAAAGTCTGAGAGAAACAGGGGAGAGAGGGAGGGAGGGAGCAAGAGATGGAGGGAGGGAGGAAGAGGAAAGAGGAGGTAGGGCTAAAGAAATGGTGGGATATTGCAGGGGGAGGAGGATAGGATGCTACAGCCTACACATCCTGTTTAAACTCAGCACTATATTTTCTCTCAACCTCTACATCACTGATCAAGAAAAGCTTATGATATTAACATCCAAGGGGGTCACTTCTCTTTTTCTACTAACATCAGTCTCTTTTTCCTTTATTCATCTGTAAACATGGCAGAGCTTTGTAGAGCATTGCATTCAAATAGCGCTGTAATGCTTGCCTTCCTCGGAAGTTCATGTTCTGGGAGATTCCCACAACCTCTGCCATCACATACAACATGTTTATGTTTAATTGATAAGTGCATTCGTACAACCTTTGAAGAGATAGATGTTTAGAGGAGAAGTGTAGGGAGGGATAAGTAGAGGAAGGAGAGGAGGAGATGTTGAAGAGGAACATGTTGTGGAATGTTTGCTGTTCAGCCCCAGAACCCATTTGTCACAGCTTGACCTCAGCTCGGACTTCTCGTGTCAGCGGGGTCATCCGAGGTAAACTTGCCATGTGGTCTCTCACACACACACACACACACACACACACACACACACACACACACACACACACACACAGAGAATCACATACACATACACAAATAAAAAGTAAAGGACGGGCACTTGATCAAGTACGTCAAAATCATTTTTGCCCAGCATAATACAGCTAGCTTCACCTTAGATTCTGAATGTAACAATAAGAACACTGACAATAAAACACTAATGGCATCACAAATACATTTGGACTTGAGAATGTTATTATACATGATATACATCTTCATAAAACATTGATTCTGTTTCCATTGACCCTGAGGGCTGTATGGGATACTGGGTAGGGGGGACCGAGGTTAGCTGAGTGAGGAGGAAAGGAGAGCAGCGTGGTGTTAAGGTTAGTACACCCTGTAAATATGTACTCTGGGGTCCAGGCCAGGGCAGTGAGGACACAAGCAAAGGCATGTTGATCATCTCTGACACAGGCATAACTCATAGCACAGTAGATATCTTCAGCTACGGACACAGGCGAAGCTCATATATTCTTAAGGCCAAGACAGACCAGCAGGAACGTCGGCCGCGCACAGCAGGTGTACAGCGGTTGGCCATCACCGCTGACAACAGTACATCGGCCGTAATTTTCGGCTAATTTCCCAACGATTCAACATGTTGAATCGCCACCGTTCGTCGACACCCAGTAGGTGGTCCACTGAGCACAGCCGACATTCGTGTTGGTCTGTCTTGCCCTTTACCTACTGACACAGGCATAATAGCAATCCTTATCCTGTAGACAAATGCATAACTCACAGATTTATTTATTTATTTTATTTCACCTTTATTTAACCAGGTAAGCCACTTGAGAACAAGTTCTCATTTACAACTGCGACCTGGCCAAGATAAAGCACAGATGTACCTACCTAAGCTGGGAGTTCTGATAATCAGTATTTATTATTATTATTATTATTATTATTTCTGAAGACTACATTATTCAGATGTCAAAGGTCAAATAAATCCAGGTTGTGGCCATTGTGAGCCAAACCTTGTGTGACGGTGCTGATGTCATGATGTCATGGATGCTGCTGTAACTAAGCTTATATGAACAGAGACATTTATTTTACACATGACATCACAACCCTCTGTCGATTCTGACTGTGTGACAAGATGATGCTCTTTATTCCAAAGGAGGGGAACTTGCCATGACGTTCCTTTCAGTCTGAGAGAAAAAACAACACAGAGACATTGATGAGAGGGCAAACTGGAGGGAGCTGTTTAAAGACACACATCCAATGCAAGGCAAGCCAGATAAAATTACAAATTGGGTGGCCTCTTGAGGAAGCAGCACTATCATTGGCCCTGTGTGCATCACGCTGCCTTCTGATTGGCTACCTGAGTTAAAAGGAGGACTTTGGCCATGCCCTGTACGCACTATCAAGCTGATATTACGGATCTGATTGTAGGGAGTGTTAGGGTTATACCAAATACAGTAAAGGTGTATTGTTGGTTAATTATTCCATCCTTGAATCGATTAGTGGTAGACTAGCGAGATGTCTCAGTGAATTGGTGAAAGGGGCCTGCGTAGCAGCAGTGGAACTTACATGGCACGATCATGTTGCACAGTCGCTCACTCCCTGTTTGGAGGAAACACAATTACTTCATTATTGATGACGAGAACACACACAAACAAATAAACTTGCTGTATGGATATTGCCATATAGTAATAACATATTGTTTGGTTCAATGTTAAGTTTGGTTTTGAATGTAGATGTTTTCTTCATTTTGACCACCCTGGCTTTCCACCAACAAAGGTATAAATATTTTCTCTGAAGAGTTTCATGGGGAGAGGGAACAACCGACTGATAAGGTCACAATCTGTCAGCTCGAGAATAAAAAATGTGTAGCCTTGTTGCTTTTCAGTTGGTGTGTCCTGTATGTGGGCGGGGTTGGTATTTTAAGTTGCTTATAATAAGTATCCGATGCATCCTGAAGCAAAATGATTGAACCCTTTTACCCAAACTGAAAGGTAAGGAGATATTCTCTGTTTAGTTCAACAGGTGAGGTACCACAGAGGTGCGTTTATCATCATTCGGCAGGGACACCTGACATTGGTTTACTTCAGGGCAAAGGTCCTAGAGTAGCCATATCCAAGATTCAGTGTAGCTTTGATAGTCAATTGAAATAGTGGGGAATAGCTGTGGAATTATTTGATTTCACACACACACACACACACATGCCATTTCCAAATAAATAAGAAAACATTTTAAAAGGACATCTGTGGTCTTTTGTGCTTTTTCATGTATTCTTCTAACAACAAGGTATACTGAACAGTTCAAAGCACCTTACAAAGCCTATCGTGGCCAAAACATTCTCTATTTTGTGTCCTGCAAGCAATTACAGCACTTGGAAAGTGAATAGTGCAGACTCTCTTTCTTCATTTTTATGACTCATCACTGGCCCAGCACTGGTGCCATACTTATGGATGTTCATATGCAGCTAACACCTCTGATCATTTCACAAACTTTGCAGGCATTATATTTCTCTAATGATAATACCCCACCCCCCACCCCATATAAGATGCAAGTATACCGAAGCCCCTGTGTGTGTGTGTGTGTGTGTGTGTGTGTGTGTGTGTGTGTGTGTGTGTGTGTGTGTGTGTGTGTGTGTGTGTGTGTGTGTGTGTGTGTGTGTGTGTGTGTGTGTGTGTGTGTGTGTGTGTGTGTGTGTGTGTGTGTGTGTATTTAAATACTGTCATTACATTATTATTATGATTCTGATTAGTATTATTATTACACGTATCGGCATACTTGATTAGTACTAGCTGTGTAATGATAAGGGGATACAATAATGTTCCATACAGTTTGTGAATGCACTTATATTTAACAAATCTCATTTTCCTACTAGTCTGGTTAATCTTTGATTTTCTAATTAATTTGTTCAGGGATCATGCTTAAACCAGAGCTTATGGCTCACATAACTGTCCACTATTCCCTGGTTGGTAAACTGAATGTCTACATGTAAATGAGTCTATGCAAGCATTTTATCATCAGAAGCAAGTCTTGTAAAATGTGAGAAAAGATCAAAAACGAGGTTGAGAGTGATTTTTTTTTTGTCTTGATGTAACATGTTAGTCTCTGTCTAAGCGTGCTCAGTCATGTCCTATTACAGCATGGTGGCGGTTAAGCCAGACAAAATTCTAATTAAGCGCCCACTGTGTGTTGGTTTAAGAAAAACATTATGGATACTTGAAGAGATGCCACTCATTTAACTACAAAACATGCACAATGACGGGCAAGTTTACATTGGAAATGTAGCTCATATTTTAGTTCACCTCCCAGTTTCAGGGTGGACAAATGAGACAAGCCACTTCTCTGGGCTCTGTCTCTTCCATTCTCTCTTTAGTCCAGTTTTAGTTTAACACTCCTTAAATGGTTATGTGCGGGGTCGCAAATTTGCACGGGAGATAATCTTGTTCTGCCTTTTTGTCGTTGGTCTATCTACAGTGTGTTTTCGGATAATGTGGCGATGGGATGAAAAGTAATCCGCGTGCAGAAATCTAAAAGCTCCTCTATCCTTGTAGAATTTCTCAAGAATTCCACCTTTGCCCTCCGGTTTCCCCGAAATAAATTACTTTAAGGGTGAAACGCTTTCGTCCACTGCATTTGGAACCTGTGTTCATGTTACCTCGGTCCCTGTAGATAGAATCGATGTAGTCGAGAAAATGGAAAACTGTTCAAGCACTATGCGGTAAAGGGTTGTCCTCATATTAAATGGAATGAGGTGATTTAAAACGTCTCAAGACATTGAAACTATCATAATATCCTAAGCGCTTGGCCATTGGTTGCATTAACTAGGCTAATATGATGTCTTCTCCCATTCAATGATACAATTATTATTTGAGTTGTGTTTTGGTAATTGGCTTCTTTGTTAGGTATTAGGCGTAGCCTATACCATATTACGTCAGTATAGGTGTTTTGATTTGGTCGTGTTTTCTCCTTGAATTGCATGCTGCACACTTTAGAGCGTACTAAGCTAGGCCTACTTTACATGTGATTTTGATCACTAATAACAACGTAATTTATGTCATTTATGTCACGTTGCCCGTTTTGCCGGGTTAACAATTCAGAAAAAGATTTTACTTTGATGTCTCTACTGGTGCTTGAAGTTGGGTTTTTGGAGAACTACAAAATTACGGTGTTTGCACTGTAGAACCATCGGGATTTTTGTGCTAATGGATTTATGATCTCGGTCTCTGAGACCATCCAAAGTAATTAGCACATATGCTCTAAATAGATGATGGTTTTGTGAGCAATAAAGCCATTACCCATCGAGTAAACTGACAGTCCCTCTAACTAAACTCCAACCACAAGCTAATTGGAAAAGTCATTTCGGCCTCATTGTCTACAATTATAGCCTTGGCTTTCCCAGCTCGAAAATTCTAATGTGTTGTGCTTTATTCATCATGGTGTATTTAGACCCATGATTAAAACCCTGAAGAAACAAACCCAAATGAACCTTTTAGCTACTTTGACAGTCTGAGGTCGCGTTGGTCTGTCAATCGTGCATGCCACAAAGCAATAGTTGGAGTTAAATCAAGTTGTTAGCTATCTCAGATTATACTTCATCATATTTAGTTCTGAACGAAAGGTGTCACGTTCATGATATAGCTTTGAGTGTATTCTAAAATTCTAGTCCTAAGAGTTTACCTTTCAACTTCTGAAACGCATTTCACTTTATTCCGTTTAGCCATCATTTACGTCAGATAATTTTGTCCATAGGCCTACATGCTGCCTACGCTAAACATAACGATTTTAAGTGGCGAGGCTCTAAAATATTTTCCCTATTTCTCACGAATATCTTTTCCATTAAGAGCGATTAGATTATGTCTATTGAAAGTTGCTGATCCATAGAGAAAATGGCAGCGGATAAAAGGCGATTTCAAGTGACCTTCTCGTCCCTTTCACACCAATCTGAGCCCCGAATAGTTAGGGATCAGATTGGACAAAAGCCCCCTCTTCTTCTCTTTCAACTCATAACGACTCAAAGTGGAGGGGCACACAACAAAACCTCCAACTCACACATTAAAGTATAACGCACAGCTTGGGTCTACAGAAAAGCAGCAGCATTGGCCATCTTAATTTTTTCTTTATGTGGCCTAATTCACTATGCAAAATGTATTTTTCTAAATAATCTGTACATTTGGTTTAAAGATGAGAGACATTTATAACAAAACTAGGATATTAGGCTACACAGAACACACCAAAACAAATCAAAATAGTAAAATTATAACTTGTTTCAATATGCTGTATGATAGGTCTAGCCTTTATACTTCCAGTGATAAGCAATGGGGAAAGTTTTAAAAGGCGCAGAGGAAGGAATTCTTGAGCCATCTGTCTTCAGATGTTTCTCATTTTTAATTATCATAAATCACTCAACTATAGAGTTTTAGTGAAATGTAGTTGCATATGTAACATAGGCTATTACGCATATTAAGGGGGGTGCAATAATTGACAGCATCCCTCATTTGTAGCCTAAATGAAAACACTGATGCAGGCCCCATGCACTTGACACGTCTCTAATACCATTTTCTCATAGTTTTTTAGACTCATATTTTTCTTGGTTGACATATAGGCTATATATTTTTGGAACACCACACCGCAGCCTTTTCTTCATGAAAGTTGGTTCAGTTAGAGGCAGATTCTCAGGCGGGCGCGGGATGGGAACAGCGGAGATCGGATGTGTGTTACCCTCTCTCGCCGTGAAGAAACATAATACCTGTTTTTACAGGAGGCATTTCGACAGAGGCCTCTAAAGCATTAGGTAAAGAAAGCAATGAATGCTCTCTGTCAGCTTGAACGGTGTCGTGACTCATGACTAGATATTAACTGCATTGAAGCGTCTACATAACCTAAACTTAACCAATAGAGATGATATTATTAGCTATATTCCTGCAACGTTGTTAGGTGTTTAAATGATCTGAAATGTCTATATATTTGCCTCCGTGTTCACGAAGTAGGAGGTCTGGCTATCATGGCCTTTTATTGCTTTCACAACTGTTCCACAAGAGTTCATAACGCTCAGTTGACTGCTTGCAGAAGCGAAAAACATGTTTGTGAGGTGAAGTCGGTCTGCAAAATCAGATGTATTTGTTATAAAAACGGATAGAGAGAGACCACATCACTTGGAAATGAGCCTAATGTAGCCTATGTTTTAAAAAATACAGTATCTGAAGTCCACGTAGGCCTATTTATATTGACCTCACCGTAGATGCTCAGAAAACCTATGTATCTCCGGATGCATAGGCTACATGTGCAAATATACTGCACTGTGAAAAGCTTTTGGTATTTTTGGTAATAACATATAACATACCTCAATGTGTAACATATAAATGAATAGTAGGCCTATAAGTTCCTGTTATGGGGAACTTAAAAATTGCATTTATATCATCAACTTAAAATCTGAGACACAAGGGAATCGAAGTTGAATATAGTCTCACCAAACATGTATTTCATAGCCTATGCTTGTATCAATATTGCTCAATGTAAGTTGTGTTAATGGCTCAATTATCTACCGAGCAATAGCGTATTTCTTGTAAATCATTTCATTTACCTTCCCTTAATCGTAAAAATTGCTTTCAAATTGACATTATTTATTCTATTTATCTAACATTGTGTGATTGAAATTGTAACTGCAAACTTTGCAATGAAATAATGATAATTTGATGATCGTGAACCTCCTATATTTTCATATGACCAAGCAAAACAGCCGGAAAGTATTCCAGGAACTCTTCTCATGCATGGCTAGTAGCCTACTATCCCCGACCAGCTCGGTCGAACAACTGTCCTATAATCCGTTGACACTATCTCTGAGACAAACAGGCTGTTATCGATCTTTTCATTATGTGATCAAACAACAAATAGCCATGCACAGGTGAGATGCTCACGACTTGGAAAGGTTTCCCTGAATTGTGGTAACAGCCTCAACGATGCTAGTATATATTGGGAGGACAGCTTAAAACGGAGAAACGGGTCCCCAAACCAGTTAGAATGTAAAGGAAAAGATGCAAAGTACTGCGGTTCAAAAGTTTCGCCCTGGAATGTAACAGTGGTTGTTTGACATTTAGACAGATAGGCTAGATACATGGGTTTGCATGGTCGTGTTGCGAGGCTAGAATGTATTCTTAGCATTTAAAGCTACTTATGAATAGGTGAAACAGAAATTAATTGTGTACTTGCCTGGCTGGTGTTACCCAAATTCAGGTACCGATGTTTCCGGTCCACCATAGCCTAATAGTCGTCGCTAGGTGCTTCTTCTTTTAAAGTCCTGCTGTCCACTTTCTCGTTTTTCTCGCTGTTTTCGTGCTATAGCCTTATTTCCCTCTGCTCTTATTCGCTGTCCCCCCACTCTTTCTCTCTCCGTCCAGCTCTCTTCCCAATCGGTATAGTAAAATCTTAATGATACACTTACAGAATCTTCTTTGTCCGATTTAATCTTATTCGTTTCACCTTTTCAAAGAGCTGGAGACATGACCAGGAGTCTCAGTGCAGTGTCTGAGACGGGGACGGGAAGAGCTCTGTTGTTGAATAGGCTACTTAAAAACACCCATTCCTCCTATGCGTTTGCAAGGGGGGTACTTGCATAATAGCGCTCCATTATATATCTTAATAGCTGACCATACTCGGAAAGACAATAACAAATGTGTTCATAAACGATTCACTTTATTTGAAAATACCCTTTCCTCTATTTAGTGTAGGCTATTATGGATGCATAGCGACGCACCAGGCTTGTAGCCCACTGAACAAAGTTTTGGAGACTTTGGTGACTATGTAGCCTACATGTTTTTGTATCAGTTGTCATATTCACACTACCCGAGTTTGTAAGTTTTATGTCAATGTTATCTGAGCTGAGTTCCACTCATTTCAAGTGATTTTACCTTGAAGGACTTTCCTCAATTTAAAAAAGAAGCAGCAGCTGTTGCGTTTTGGAATCTTCTTCAGGAACACAGCATCTGTAAAAATATAAATAAAAAGAAAGCAATTTTCAGGAGTTTATTTCTTTTTTTATAATTTTACAAAGTTGATAACAGTACATGCATGGTCACAGTGAGTTATTCATTACTATTTGGTTGTAATTGTATACTGTACGCTAGATGGCAGACCGATCCAGACATTTTTTAGTTGGAGGCGCATGCAGGCTTCAGTATCCACATACAAAAAGACGGAATCCCCGTGCAATTTTCAAACAGCTTCACATAATTTTGAATTATTGTCATTATTAAGACATAATATGACACCCGTTTAGTGATTGTGCAGGCCTTAAAACCACAACTGTTACAGAGTATTTTTTATTTGTCGATGTAATTTTGAGATTCGTTGGCGCCATCGCACCCTATCTGTCTATTCTAACACGACTTGTCTAGGCTACTATGCATAATGTCTTACATCGTAATTTTTCCTAATTTGACCCTGCAACTTTGGACCCCAATAATTTTGTTTTTTACAATGGAAATGTAACGTTGACGCGTATCCCACAGTATTACGCATCACCAAATGCTGTAGGCTGCATGTAGCCTATAATAAAATACATCATACATCAATAATTATATCCCCCGCATTTATAATTAAGATAGCAGTCTCAAAACAAACCATTTCAAACTTTGGGGAATTCTATGCGAGTCCTTCTATGCGAGTCCCTTTCGCCTCGCACGTTTGTTTATTTCACGTGCGCAAAGCTTTGTCCCCTCTTTTACCCATCTTTTCGGCTATTCTATCCAGGGTTTCTTCCTCTTTTTGTGACAATAGACGGCCCGTAGGCTAATCAGGTTTCAAAGTAAATAGCAGCGCGAGGCGAGCTCAATGTAAATTGTGCTTGTCAGAGCCCCCAGTCGTAGGTAGCGAGGAACGAGGACTCTAACCAATGGAGAGAAAGAGGCTTGGCTAACCTTAGCCTCCCATTTTCTCTCTCCCCCCTCAATGCAGGGCTCTGGCCAGTCAGTCGCCTTTGATTATCAGTTGCCAGCAGCCCCGCTCTTGGCTCCTTGACACGAGCACCATATAAGGCGCAGCGATCTCCATAGAAACGTGTCAGTTTCAATAGTAGTGTCAAAGTTCACTATATACAGACATTCGCGAAGATCCCGGTTTCGGAAACATTGCTCTGCTGGTCTTCCCGTTTAAACGCATTCATTTTTGGGTCTCTCCGTCTTGCATATTCTATTAGTTGTTTATTTTTTATTTTGTATCTCTTCGTGTTCGTTCCATTCCTGCTGGAGAGGTGAAACTACATGGGCACTACGGCGACGCGGTCTTTTTGCTGGACGATATGAGGTTTATTTAAGAATATAGATGTAAAATCCCGCTCTTCAGTTTTTTCCTCCCCTCCAACAGCGAAGACGGGAGTAAGGAGCAAGGAAGAAAAGAGAAGGGAATTTATTTCTTGCAGCACTTTGGATCGCGTGTCTTTGAAAGATTTTATGTTCATTTCTAGGTCCATGTGAATCGCTCCTGCCTCCTTTCTGGCTATTTTATACCAAACTGCATTTTTGTTACGTCTGGCTCGCTTTTTCTTCAAGATTGGGTACCTGAATGGCTAACTGCAATTTACCTTGGAACTGGCCTCCCGATACTTGCATATCCTGATCGGGTGCTTATTCTATCGTCTCCTGTATTTTAAATGTATTGATCGTGTTCTGCTCCCTTCTTTCTCATATGAGATTGTTTGCTCCGATTTGACTTTGCACTGTCGTATTTGAGATATTTTTTCTCCCCTCGCTTTATAAATCCCAGCGATCAGTTCGCTTTATAGCACTTTTCGGGCCCGAGATATGGCAATGGTAGTTAGCGTCTGGCGAGATCCGCAGGAAGACGTGGTCGGAGGACCTCCAAGCGGCCCCAATCCAGCAACTCAGCCGGCGAGGGAGCAACAGCAGACGGCGTCGGCAGCCCCGCACACTCCGCAGACCCCCAGTCAGCCAGGACCCCCGTCAACACCTGGGACTGCTGGAGACAAGGGGAGTCAGAATTCTGGTCCACAGCATATAGAATGTGTTGTTTGCGGAGACAAATCGAGCGGCAAGCACTATGGTCAGTTCACCTGCGAGGGATGCAAAAGTTTCTTCAAGAGGAGTGTCAGAAGGAACTTAACGTATACATGTCGTGCCAATAGGAACTGTCCCATTGACCAACACCACCGAAATCAGTGCCAATACTGTCGGCTGAAGAAATGTTTGAAAGTGGGAATGCGGCGGGAAGGTGAATATCTTTTTTTAATGCCACATATGATTACGCATACTGAGTTCCATAGACGAGTAGAGCTGCCATGTTGCATAAAGGTCACATACATAAGGCTGAGCACATTGCACATCCATGTTTTTTGCAGGAATGTGCGTGTACGCGTTTAGCCTATAGAGGGTCAAATACAATGCAGCTTCAAAAGATAGGTCGCATAACAAAGCAGCTTTTTATTTGACTGACGTTTTTATGAACGTCAAAACTAAACATAACTATTTGCTATTGTTTTATAGGTTTTTAATAGCACTAGTGTGTGTGTGTGTGTGTGTGTGTGTGTGTGTGTGTGTGTGTGTGTGTGTGTGTGTGTGTGTGTGTGTGTGTGTGTGTGTGTGTGTGTGTGAAAGAGAACATTAAGTGCACTTCCTTACATGTGTAGTGATATAGAAGTGTTTGGTTTGTCTGTGCATTAAAACGAACAGATAACATAACCACATCGCCCTCCCGTTCCATATGCTTAGGCATCTTGCGTAATGCCAGAGAAGTTGTGTGGAGCACGTTGTTTTGCCTCATAATGTATGAGAGGCCGTAACTTTTCCTCTCTTTGGAGCACAAATGATAGCAATACTCGTATTTTAAATAAACCCCCAAAATTACCATACATGTTATTTAATATATCCTCAATAAATAAATAAAAACAAAAACAACTTTTGACCAATTATACTTTTTAAAGCACATTGTTAAACGATTCCTCCTTGACTAAACTATTGCTATGGTAAGAAGGGGTTGACTCTTGTTGTGGTTGATATATTTATGCTATGCCATTCTTCTTTAGTGCAGTATAACACAAGTGTAATGGCGAAATATAGCTTTATGTTGATAAATACAGTAGTAAAATGACACATGGGCTGCATCGAACAATTAGATGTAGCATAGACCTAAATGACACTATAGGCCTGTATTACTGCAATTTAGCAAATGGAAACATCCGTTATGTTCAATATTTAAATTACTGTGTGTGTCTGTGTGTGTGTGTGTTTTAATCTAGATGCATGCATAGTCAATACAAATGTAAACAGTGCAACATTGAGCATGGTGATATTGAAAATAGTATTATTTATTTAAAAAACACACAATCTTACACACTATATAATTTACAGTTTGAGCTAGATTTTGATGGGAAATGGTACTCCCTTATTTTGAGAGCAGAAAACACTAGCTTGCCTTATGCTTCTCAGCATAGGTTGCACATACAACAATGTTTATCAGTTCTGGATGCACATTTCCTCTCCTTCTCTTTCTTTTTGTCAGCGGTTCAGCGAGGACGAATGCCTCCAACCCAACCGAACCCAGGTCAGTACGCGCTGACGAACGGGGACCCTCTGAACGGCCATTGCTATCTCTCCGGATACATCTCCTTATTGCTTCGGGCCGAACCTTACCCGACGTCCCGATATGGAAGCCAGTGCATGCAGCCCAACAATATCATGGGTATCGAGAACATCTGCGAGCTGGCAGCTCGCTTGCTCTTCAGCGCTGTGGAATGGGCTAGGAACATCCCTTTCTTTCCCGATCTGCAGATCACCGACCAGGTGTCCCTTCTCAGGCTGACGTGGAGCGAGCTGTTTGTGTTAAACGCGGCTCAGTGCTCCATGCCTTTGCATGTGGCCCCTCTGCTTGCCGCGGCAGGCCTCCACGCTTCTCCAATGTCTGCAGACCGAGTCGTGGCTTTCATGGATCACATTCGAATCTTCCAGGAGCAGGTTGAGAAGCTCAAGGCCCTCCACGTTGACTCGGCAGAGTACAGCTGCATCAAGGCAATAGTACTCTTCACGTCAGGTGAGTGTTTACCATGCCTCTATGTTAAGGCCTTCTCTCATAGGCGGGCGGTGAGGAGGGAGAAAATCAGACTAGAGGCCATGGCTGTCTAGTGCAGGCTACTCCATGCTGTTTTGTATAATAATTTGCTGCATATATCCACATTTATACATTTTGTGTGTTAGTCAAAGCGAAAAAGAAGTAAACAAACCGACCCACAGACAGTGTCTAATGTATTACTTTTAAAAACGTAATTTAAATGTGTATTTTACCTCGTATAAAAAGATTGAAAGACCATATAATATTTAATAAATGTTGAGAAATTATTAAGCATTATATGTTTTATAAATCTGGAAAGCTATAGATATTTGTTTTGGTCTATGTCGCAGGCGTATTGTTTTATTACATTATATGCGTAAAGAAAAGCATACTTTGAGTATGACACTTCATGTAGGCTATTTATGTTGTGGCATATGTTTTTCATGTTTTGCGTGCACAAAGGCGTATCATTTTAAAACAGGAAATGATCCCTAGCTGCCTGATCAAAGAAAACGATGAAATAGCCTAAAATGTCATTGTATTACTTTGCTCGCGGTAGGCTATGCTTGAGATTGATTGGGAATGTAGACTATTTTGTGTCCTGATATTTCCTCTCACAATTATTGTCTTAAATAATTAGAATCCCACATTTTGAAAAGTAGTCTACATAGGACAGCTCATTACTAGCTATCTGGCTGAGGCAAGTTTACCATTGTTTACCTATAGATATTTAAAGTTTGACTGTGGACACTTGCTCTCATTACCATTTGCAAGTACCGCGTAATAGTGGAGAGTAGGCCTAGTGTATAAAAAAGCCAAAATCGACCGTGGCTCAAAATAGCTCTCATGTGGCTCTTTAAAAGTGAACAAATTCTTATTAAATTGCCTTATTTCAATCAATACATTTCACAATTACGCAACATTTCGCTAATGATTGTGTTTTTTAATATAAGGAAATGTATATATTTTTAATAAACACACTTTCACTCTCGATGTCCTCAAAAAATACTATGCTTACTGACATCACCTACAGCCTACTTTAGCCTAAAGTAACCTAGCATGAGCATCTTACTTGATCTTTATTTTTTAGATCTATATTAAACATATCCACACTACTTTAAATACTAAAATACATTCCTTGCATATTATATTAGGCATATATTATATTACATTATGTGTAGGTAATATATAATGTTATTTATTTTGTAATTATTGAAAAAAAATATGTGGATATACAGACAGGTTGAGTGTTCAGTGAACTTGTTTTGATTGGTGGCCAAAGGGGGATTCAAAGGAAGTGTTTTATTCAATGTCATTAAACCTACCCCAGTGCTCTAGTTTGCCCTCCTCGGTGACATGGAAACCTTTATCAATGCTTTATCTGCTCACAAGGACTTTTCCTGGATTTTGGGATAGTTTATGGGCATTTATGTCCTTAGCATCCAAACTTTGAGTTCTCATTTTGTAGGCCTACATGTGACTTTGCCCTTTTTGAGTCCCACCCTAATATAAAATGATTGCCATCATTGCAAAATAACATTTAAAGACAAACATATATTTATGTGCATTTATATGATCAATCAAGCCAATCTTGTCTACCTATAGACTACCTTTGCTATTGCAATCTTATTTTTGTATCTTTTTTATTAGGCATTAACATAGCATGATGACATTGAGGGCCTTGCACCAAGTTGTTGTTACATTATGATATATAATATAACATAAAATAGCCTAGAACTGAATAGTTAGTTGTTTAAGATGACTAGCTAGCTTTAACCTTGATTTTTGTCAATTTTAGCAAGAGACAACATGTAGGGCCAATGATATACGTAGAAAACTATTGTTGCAGTCCAGGTTTACTCTGTTGAACATTTTAATTGGGTTACTTTTATTTATATTTGCAAACAGGAAACTCATAGGTGGTAGCCTAGTTTAGGTGATTGTCTTCTTATGATTCATATTATGTCCAGTTATCTATTGCGTCTTCATAATTAATTAAATGTTTCTATCTGTGTTCAGATACTTGATGAATGTGAATCTAGAAAATATGTATTTTATGTTTTTTCAGAGTTAGTTCTATGTTTGGGTACTATAGGGTGCCCTTTCACAAGCTTTCTTTTGCTTTTGACTCATGCATTCACTGCTGCTCAGTCGCCGAAATGCTTTGAGCTTAATCATTGTGTTGCGTTTCACAAGTTTATATTTGAAAGAGGTTTTGAAATGTAATTAATTTCTCCCCGATTAATTGTTTTATTTATTGATTAGAGACACTCAAAATTAATCCAAACGGATTTGCATAGGCTACGTGGGGCTGGGCCGCCTATAAGGTCATATATAGTAAATCAACCCGAGATCTCCGAGTTGCCCCCACGCAGTCCGCGAGTTCATAAGGTTATTGTGTCTGGCCATAGTGAGTTATAGCCCTGAGAAATCTAGATGAGGCTTAATGTTTAATCTATTAGAGCTGGAGAATTGAGACTATCTCTCCTGTGCACTTGCTACAAGGCAATGACTTAATACAACATCGTCAGGCCTACACATAACGGTCCATAACCCAGTATGCTTGGCACAACCGTTTACAGCAGATTTTTAAGCACAGCAGTAGGCCTATGCCATGGCGATAAACAGTTTGGTTTGTACTATTCGCAAACACATCTTAAGACATGAACATTAAGTGTATGTATCTATTTAGGCCAATGCAGACTGCAATCCACAACCCCCGACTGTGTTCAAAACACATTTCACATGTGTTGTTGTGCTGGCTCCTTTTCGTATTTCTACGTGTTTTTTGCGTGACTATTGACTTCACCCCTGCTAATAAATTTGATTGCTTCCAGCGGCTTTTCCTAGGCTAAATTGAAAAGCAGGCCAAGCATGGTCTATCAAGAAAAGAGCGGGAAAATGTCATAACAGCTTATTGAGAGTAGCCTAATTAGGTCATATACAGCCATTGCAATTTCAACTTCATCAATGTCTTTTATACATTTCTATATACTTGAGTCCCCTGAGTCAGAAACCACGAGTGGGCCTATACCTTTCCCTCTGCTTCCTCAATTGGAAACGCTATAGGCTTATGCTACACACCATTTTCCATCCCCGTTAGCTGCATATTCTTTGTTTTGATTGGTTTATGAACGTGTAGAGGTATCTGCCGCTGTGTGGCGCGTTCCCCACTTGAACAGATCGCCCTTGTTTATTCTATATGACAGTCCCTCTTACTCAATGTGATGTAGCATGTTTGGGCAGTGTGTTTGTTTATTTCACTTTGTCAATAACACGTAACGCTGATGTTGAATGATAACCAGGGTGCTTTTGTGTTTCTCTTTTGCCTGCACAGACGCCTGCGGCCTGTCAGATGCGGCTCACATCGAAAGCCTGCAGGAGAAGTCTCAGTGCGCCCTGGAGGAATACGTGAGGAGCCAGTACCCTAACCAGCCCAGCCGCTTTGGCAAGCTCTTGCTGCGGCTGCCCTCTCTCCGCACCGTCTCCTCATCGGTAATTGAGCAGCTGTTCTTCGTCCGCTTGGTAGGTAAAACTCCTATTGAAACCCTCATCAGGGATATGCTATTATCCGGGAGCAGCTTCAACTGGCCTTACATGTCCATCCAATGATCCGAATGAGAGTGACAAAAAAGAGAAAAAGGACCAAAATTCAGCATCCCGTACAAGAAGACTATATATAGGACCTTTTTGAACACATTGGAAGACATGACATGCTTTTTTTTTGTCTTCTGGGACTAAGATCTGAGATGGAATACGTTATGTACAGAAAATATGGAACTGGACTTACACCTGTGTAAATCCACTCTCATCTTCAAGAACAGTACTCTTCATTTTGTAAAATACTAGTCTTTATTTTCCTTTTTTGTAAAAAAAAACTAAAAAAACATACAAATAAAATGAAAAACATCATATGCGCAGTAAGAAAAAAAAAGAATCAAGATTTAGCGGGAAAATAATGTTTCCAAGCAATTATAAGAAATGTCCTGTGTCTATGTACCTGTCTGTTTTGTATTTTTTCTGGTTCTAAACCAGCTTTTCTGTGATTCTATACTAATAATTTTTGATATAACCTTTTGCTTCTTATAATGAGTGCGATATATGTTGTCGAAGCTATGTTCTCCAAGAATTAAAATTGAAGTGAGAATTTAAAACAGAAAAATAAAGAAATTTAGACAAATAAGAAACAAGTCTAATCGCTATGACAATATCACAACTGATGGTTGAACTTTTTCCAATTGATACTATGGACCTGCAACTGCAGCATACTGACCTCGTGGACATTTTGAGGAGAGGACATCTGTGGCACCTTTTCCCTGGTCATGAGTGTGTGTGGAGTCGATCATCAGTCAAAGAGGAGAGACATGAAAATCAAAAGCACTTTTAATATATCGTTTCAAATACATTTTGTTTGTTTCGTCTTGAAATTTTCATTGTTTCTTGAATTTTATTGGTTGTTGCCTTCAATTTGCTTACTCCATGATGCAGCTTTTGCAGAAGGGTCGGTTGATGAAGTTGTGTGATGGTGACTGTACTATTAAAAAAGAAATAGGCAACAATGTCTCACTCTCAAGAATGTTCATCTGAAGATCAAGATGCGCTCGCGCTTATTGTGTGGGATAGCATAATGCCAAAACAAATAAGGGGATCCTCATTTTGTCTTTATGCCACTCTTCATACACATGTGTAGGCTACACAATAGTTTTGCCATATATATGCGTTTTCCAGTTTTGTCTTGCATAATTACACTAAAAATGCAAATACATTATTGTCATTTTGCTTCTAGTATGGCCTATTCTTCAATGGAGGGGAGCGATGGAAAAATATGAAATGTAATAGAACAGGCGTTGTTTAGATTGGTTGGCTGGTGTACTCGTTGCATAGCTAGCTATATGTTACTGTTTCACGCACTCACTCACGACTGGGTATGAACACAAAGAAGCACATGTTATGTGCCGAATTAGACCGTAGTGACGCTGCTCGCTGCCTGTGAGCGCATTAATGACTGTTTCATATTTTCACAGACAGCAATGAAAGTATGCGCGCCACCGAGGATTCTCTAACCTACCTCATATGGCTTAATCAAGGTGATTCTCAATTCACCTCACTGCAGAAACAAAACATATGCATTCGCCCCTTCAAAAATATACCGTTGAAAGTATTGTTTCAAAATTGATACGTATCTTGGCTAGGGATTGCGCTCGCTGTAAAACAGATGTGATATGCGTGATCAATCTGGAAAATGTATTTTACAGCATGTCAGCCAGTCGATAGGAACTAACATTGAATGCGGTGCATTGTGATGGAATATAGAGAGTGAATGAGAGCGCGATAAATAGAGTGCACAGTGCAGAGGCAAAGCATTGTGTTTGTGGCCTTGGCTTCCCTATAGCCTACATTTAGAATATAATGAATGCATCGACGAAGTCCTCAACGTGTTGGATTCAGATTTTTGACTGCACAGTACTCTGTGGAGTAGCTTCATGTACAGAGGCTGCATGTCTCTTGCGTGCCATTGTCTCCTTACCCTTTACAAATGGAGATTTGAGAGGAGACCTCTGAGCGTACAGAATAAATCCAGTATAATGTCCATATACCCTACTGCACATATTGTAGCTATTAGACTCAAATAGGGACATATGCCTACGGTGGGAGGAATAAAACAATGGGTCTTGTAGCCCTTGCCTCGCAGTCGAGCTTGGGATAGTAGTAGCATTATGAAAGCTAACGTGAGGATGGAAGCTGAACTAAGACTGCCACAGTAGCCTACAATGTCTTGATTTTATTTATATCTCCATGTTGGGGATGGGGGATTGGTGTGGGTATCATGGCAGTGGTTGATTTGAGTGTGTGTTCCCTGATTCATTCATATACCAGTAACTTATTGTTGCTTAAATGCTAGAGATGTTGTGAAATTTCATAGGCCTAAATGTATCTGTCGTTTCTTCTTACCCCTTGCAAAATATGAGTAGGCTAGGCCTAGTTCTCATGGCCTCATCTGGTCAAAATATGAGCAGGCCTTATTTGATCCCAGTCGACCTGTGGTCATGATTGAAGCGGTGTTCAGGCTTGACACTTTCTGCAAATATTTCAACACGGTATTTCTCAGACCAACGTAACCCTTTAATGTGCTATGTCCTTAATGTGTAATGACATGGCTACCGTTATTAACTAAAAACTGCACCGGCAGTTGGCCGGTTGGCCAGGTCAAAGCTGGAGGATGAGCCCTTGTAGTTTTGCTTTCAATTAATAAGCTTAAACACTCCTTTTAACATATCATAGTCAAGCAGTTTACAGATGACCCATTTTCTCTTATAAGAAAAAGAAAAAGGCTTATGGGCTCATTTGGAAGTTTAGCTTATATCCCAGCCTACTCCACATGTTTTCTTAGAAATACAAAGATTGTATAGCATACTCCCCCTAAACGTGTTCTTTTTAAAATCTGGTTGTATTTCTATTATTTATTTATTCGTGGCTAGTAGTTTATGATTACCCGCATAGGAAGAGATGTTGAATTTGAAAAATACATTGACTGAAAATAGTGTCATTGATGACGAGTCTCGATCAATTCTAGCCTATATTTACTGCTTTAGACTAAATTGTTTATCAGCATATTAAATGCAGCTTTCAACTGGTTGTATGTCTTCACATAATGTATTCTAAACCCCTCTAGAATTCTCACTTTCATCCTTTGCTGAGCGCATTCTGTTATACAATCGCTACACTACCGGCTAAAACAAATTAAAATAACATAATTCGAGCCATGTGTATGAAGCAGTAGGACTAACTACAAACCATAATGATAGGCTACAGTGGTGTGTTGCTTCAATTTCCTAACAATTATGACAATTGAAAGAGCTTGTTATAATCCCAGATATGCAATAATTACATCTAATCTCATAATAGTTTAGTAGTTGGCTTTCCAGTAGCCTAACCTCGTAGACCTAGTGTTTGGGATGATACGCGGTCTTTCATAATTTTAGATCACTCAACGTTCAAATATTTTAGGCTATATAAATGGTCTCTCTAGGTCTTGTATGCTAGTGGTATCTTAGCTGCCATTGTGAAGAAGAAAAACGTGTTACATGTTTGGGATGTTCTGTCATATTGTTACACTTGACTGATGATGGTGGGTAAGGGAAAGGGGTCTGTAACACACTATAGGCCCCATCTCAGTGATTTCGGAAACTCTGGTTACCAAAGTGTTATTCCTAAACGAGTTAAATAACCATTTACCTTTGTCTGGTTTCATTCATCAAACCACAAGTGAAGGACTCCTAACATGGGGCTAGCTATTTGTTTGCTTACACAAGCAGCTGGGTGCGATTTCACGTTTGAGATATCTGTCTGAAAGCGAAACATTTATTATCCGAAGTTGTCAGCGAACCTATTTCCAAAACCTCATGCAACCAATGGTTCCACACGTCTTGAGAGGTCACAAGGCAATAACAAGCTTGTATGGGGTAACACAGTTAATTTCGCCTACGTTAGGCCTAGGCACGTTAAATCACTTTTGACAAATAGTTCGAGAAAATATTTTATAATAGAAGCTTTGGGACGCATGGACGATCCTCTAGAATGGGCTATGACAATGTTATATGCTAAACTTTTATTTTAGGTATTGGTTTATGCAAATGAATACACGACAATTGACTTCAAGTTTTTCAGCATCGCTTGGGAATTCAAACACTTCTGGTGAATGGTTGAAAACAGCACAGTGGGAAATAGCCTATCATTCTAAATATAGTGCATGTCTACTGCGTTTTGTGTATTATAAAATGGCCTAGGTTGCTTTCTAGGTGAAATTGTGACCATATGTAGTCGACCTGGAATTAACAATCTCAATGATCGCAGAATAATTATGTCGTCCGCAGACCTCACACGCAAGCTTTAAGCCATGGATCAAATCCAACACTACAGGGTATAAAATATCCCCAGTTGTGAATGTAACATAAGGTGACGCCTCCGTGTGTGTGTGTGTGTGGTGCGAGCGCGAGCGCGCGTTCGTGTATGTGCAAGTGCGCGGGCGTGAGTGTGAGAGAGTGAGAAACAGAGTGAGGCGGTTGCGAGAAAGAACAGATCGCTGTGTAAGCGATCTCTTTGTGTTGATTTAGGAAGACATTTGCTGTATATAACGTTCAAGGCTGATAATATCATTGCCTGGCCAGATAAAAAAAAGCATTGGCAAAACCATCGGGTCAGCTATCGATCCGCTTCTCTCCTCGAGCGAGCGAGAGAGAGAGAGAGAGCGAGAGAGAGAGATGGAGGAGGGAGCGAGCGAGAGAGCAAGGGGTGAGAGACACAGAGAGAGACCCTTTACTCATTAGTATTCCATACCCATGGACAGGGACAAACTGGGACCAGAAATCGGCCCGGGTATTTCTATTACACCGGCCCATATTTTCCCTCAATGCGCCAACTCCGGCCCATTTTCTTTCTTGAGGTGTCTTTTTGTTGCCAAATATTTCTAATTTTTGCATGAAAACCCCAATGTAGACAGGCCCATTGGGCTAAAGATGGACCAAACCATCTGGCATTTGCCAGAATTGCCCTATGGCCAGTCCGTCCGTCCCAATGGACTAACGCCGACAACTAACAGAGATATCCAGCTCTACACCATGCACTTTCTCCTTTTGTCTCCGGACCCTTCATTTCGACTGACAGATTTCGTCACAGCGAACACACATTTTATGCATTTAACCCTACACTTGCACAGAATCCACACACACTATAACTCATTTTTAACGATAGGCATATAGAAAAAAAGACGTGAATTGTTATCTTCATCGCTCATTAATAGTGCTGAAACATTTTACATCTTTGTAGCCTATAGTTAAAGCTATACGTGACAGTATAACCATAGGCTAATTATGATAATTGTGTGCCTTTATAGTAACATGGTCAACTAAGTTGTCCAAACTCTTACATATACTACTTTTGGTGTATTTATTATAAGAAAACATATTATTCTTGATTGGCAGGTGAATCGTCAGAACGTTGAAGAACTGTGGATTCATCATAAGCTAGCTACCTCAAGGGAAGATGCTACCCAGTAAAACGCAATGTAGGACACTGAGTGGCTGTAAACATCAACCGTCATGGATGGTACTGCCCTCTGGGCAAACACTGGTTGAATCAATGTTGTTTCCCAGTCATTTCAATTAAATTATGTTGAACCAACGTGGAATAGACGTTGAATTGACGTCTGTGCCCAGGGTGGTAGAATGCACCGGGACTTTAGGCCTATATAATATTAACTCCTGCAAGCCTTATAGGCTAAATAATGTAAAATTAAGAATATCGAAGTTATTATTTATGATTTGGCGATGATAATTCTTTGACAGGGGTTTTGGGAATCTATATCTCAATAGGCGCCCAAGACCTGCCCAACAATGACAGCTGTTCATCAGATAGTAACTTCTTTCCGAGTTTTTTCCCCTCCCACCCCGAGCCCCTTCTCTATCTTGCTTTGTTGTTTTAAAATATGCATGTCTCTCCGGAATGCCAGTCACGAGTCCAAACTTTGTGTCCAACCTCCCACATGAAATTATCCTTTTAAAGCGGGCTCAATATGTCTCAATCTGCACTGCACTTCACTCTAAGCTTTTGGGTATAGTCTATGGGACAGAGCCCAAAAATATATTAACTAAAGCGAGATGTTGTGTCGAACTTAAATATTTCAGACTTTATGACTGTGAAGAGAGGCTGCTCAGAGAAGCTGAAACAGCAACGACTATGATGCTCTACGAAAAAAAGTAAGACTTTTGTTTTGATTTTGTCTTTCTTGCACAATGTGTGTGCGCGTTTGAGTGAAATGGATAAGCAAGGGGGAGAGAGGGAGAGAGCGAGAGTGAGAGAAGGGGGAGGGATATGTGAGAAAGGGAGAAAGGAAAGGATGTGCCTATACGTATGTGTATGACTCCGGCTGTCATTAACAACAAATTAATCAACATGTGGCATTCAAACTCGAGAGTGCTATTTTTCAGTGTATGTAGGAAATAAATCACAGTACCGGAAAAGAAACCCTGGAGATCGGAAAGGAAAGTTTCATTTGAAATGGAAACCGTGAAACGAGGTAACCGAGTCGAAACAAGGAGGAAAGGGGCTGGTTTTTGAGAAGATTATAGCTGTATTTCCTTTGGGAAGTTTATAAGGATGTGTGTGATTGTCAGTGGCAAATGTTGTCATTATGGCTAATGGAAATTCGACATGCAATAACAAGTAGGTTATAAGAATAATATTGTATAGCCTAATAAAATGTGTTTTGAGTTAGAGGAGAGGTAACATGTTGCTTATGGACACTTAAAACTTGAGGTGCTGTCCGAAAAATTCCACAGTGGTCCAAACATGACATAATCACCAGAGTGCTTGTGCCAACTAATTCATTCCATAATCTCTTCAGAAATGTCAGAATCACGTCAAGTCATCGGGAGATCCACACAAACAAAATGAATTTAACTACTATGTTAATTTATTCATTTAGATATGTTTTAATAGACATCCCCACAGTGTGATATGTCAATATATGGGGGGCCAGCAAGGCCGGGCTTACATACCTGATAACGTCCTGGCTTTTCAGCGATATTTACCGCTTCTCTTTCTAATACACACCAGATGGTTTGTAACTGTGCCACCGCTGCCAGTGAGCGCCTCAATTTGACTCAGCTGCATTTTGTTGCAATTACACATCATGCTGAGACCAAATTTACTGGTAACCTATTTTTTCAGCATTTTATGGGTTTTTTGAAATAAAAAAAATAAAAATAAATATTTGGCCACCACTGTATAATGTTTAACTTCAACGTCAGGACTCTCACATTACCTTTATGAAGTTCATTTTTCATATGGGAAATGTTTGCTTTAAATGCATATGTTGCCCAGCCTATGCCTGGTAAACCCACGTTCAATGGATGGTGTAATGAAAACAAGAAAACACATAGCATGTCTTCAAGGTTGACCAAACTCTGT
This sequence comes from Coregonus lavaretus, assembly GCF_964263955.1. Classification (NCBI taxonomy): domain Eukaryota; kingdom Metazoa; phylum Chordata; class Actinopteri; order Salmoniformes; family Salmonidae; genus Coregonus; species Coregonus lavaretus. The sequence goes on along the minus strand of NW_028156134.1, from coordinate 22,310 downwards.
TGATATTCCACTCACTCAATCAAACATAATGCTTATGAAGCAATTGGCCGTTTGACTAACTAGTCTGTATCTGTAGGTCTATTGGCTACATCTTCAAAACACAATACTGAAACCTAGGCCTATGTTTTTGACAAAACTTTAAAAATATATATAGGCCTATATGCAATGCACTGTAAAGGCCCTAATTTTGGTAAAGGCCAGCTGTCTCCTAGCTGAATCAATCAATTTGTTTAATTTCAAATATGTTTATGAAGAGATTATTAGGCCTTTATGTCTGAACAATAATAGCCATTATGAAAATAACAGAGCCATTCTGGCGCCGTTCCAACGTTACATATGTAGACCACAACAAAATGAATGTGAAAAATGTACATCTGTTTTCCTGCTATGAAGTGTGCTAGAATATTTGTATGATCCAGGACTGTTAGAAAATCGTTATCATTGAACTACTATACATGTGTGACGATTTAAAAGAAAAACAAACAACATATAATTAACCTTTTATTAACCTTAAACTGAATTTAGTGAGCATCTATCTATCTAATAACCTTGCTTGATAATGGGCACCCATTCGTGGTATACTTAAGCAATAAGACCCGAGGGGGTGTGGTATATGGCCAATATACCACGCTAAGGGCTGTTCCTACGCACAAGGCAACGCGAAATGCCTGGATACAGCCCTTAGCAGTGGTATATTGGCCAAATACCACTAACCCCAGGTGCCTTATTGCTATTATAAACTGGTTACCAACTTAATTAAAACAGTAAACAAGTAATTTTGCGTCATACTTTGAGCCAATCAGCATCCGGGAATTAAACTACCCGGTTTATAAAATATCTTTAGTATTTATGTTGGTCTTTATATTGTTGCAATTTAGCCTTTGTTTACGTGGTTGGCGCAGAATTGTCTGTTTTCTTGATTGACTGAAACGTTTCATAAAGGGCATTTTTTATCTATGCCATTGGGAACAGGTCTTGACAGTTGCAGGGTTTCGCAAGGTTGGTGCTGCACACACATAATCTCTCTCTCTCTCTCTCTCTCTCTCTCTCTCTCTCTCTCTCTCTCTCTCTCTCTCTCTCTCTCTCTCTCTCTCTCTCTCTCTCTCTCTCTCTCTCTCTCTCTCTCTCTCTCTCTCTCCAGCCTAGAGGAAAGGCAGACTGTTGATAAATAAATGTATTTTTTTGATCTTACACAGCATCATCCATCAAATGTGTATGTCTGTGCAGCAGCATTGGTGCGTCTAAGCGAAGAGAGGCTGCCAATAGCGATGTAACACACTGTAAAACGTCGAGGAAGGATGTAACGCGAGTGTCTTCATGTTAGACAATTACTTTAACATTTATAGGCTAATACACAGTGGCCATTATTATCTAAATGGATATCCTTTGGCATATAGGCTACTGATAATATAGGCAGGCCTCCCTTTTGAGACAGGCTACCTGCGTAAATAATCTTTTGAAATGTTCCAAATCTATTCGCTTTTAACACATCTTGTGCTTTGATGATTGTAGAGCATTCGATAGAACGTTTTTCTGCTCGCCGAAAGCGCTTGGACCGCTCCATAGAGAATCTCATCTCGCTATAGCTGCTACCACTTTGCCTAGGCTACAAGCAGCCGCTGTGATTATAGAAGTGCCTCCTCTCCTTGTTAGAGAAGCAACGCTCCAATCTACCCTCTGTGTAGCCTTAAAGTCAGCGTGATATAGTACAATTGTGTGCGCGCCCTCACGTGTGTCTGTGCTGAGAAAAGGTGGGGAGTCGGTCGGTTAGAGGGAGAGAGGGGTGTAAAGGGAGGGGGTTAACGGAGTGGCCTTTCCTTGCTGACTGACACGACCCCTCTCTCTTCAAAGGCCATGCAGAAATAAACGCATCAAATCTGAACGGCAAATGAATTTTTGGGTGGTATTTCAGAGTGCGAAATTCAGAAATTGGAATGTGTCTTTTCTCTGCAATATTGAATTCAGGATGGTTCGAACCACCACCACATTGGCGGGTATTCAATTATTCCATCTACACACGCGCATTCTCAGCTAGTGTGGTATTTATTTGTCCATGGCTACCCACCCTCCTCCTCCTCCTTCCATCCCACGTCCAAATGCATTTGCATTCGTTGATGATATCAGTAAAGAATAGCTAGCATTCTAGATGAGGTAGAGTGGGGGAAGGAGGCTTATTTGGATAAAACTGGACGGAGAGTGGACACGGCCCGAAAGGTCAGCCGCCCATTCAAGGTGGCGGGGGGCGGGCGGGCTGGGATTGCCAGAGAGGCTTATTTGAAAGCGGGAGTATTTGAGGCAGGGGAATGAAAAGGAGTGGAGCACAAAGCTCGTCATACTTCAAATACGCCCAGTCACATCTTCACTCTTTCCACTCCACGCAGAGGCTACAGGAAAATAAAAGAGATGTACCCGAAAAGAAGCTATAGAGGTGTTGGAGCAAGACTTGGAGCAGGACACTTTATCCTGAACAACAATAGGCTAGCGTAACATGCAACATTATATATATTTTTTTACTATAGCCTATATATTTATGTCGGTAGCCTATTTGACACACATAGCTGCCTTCTCCTTGGAGAGGACATGCACGCCCGTGCACGTGTCTACAACAGGTTAATCGCATTTGTGTTGTTTAGCAGGAAAGGACTCTTTAGGTCATTGTTCATATAATAAATAATTGGACTGCATGAAGCCATATGGGAAATATCTGAGTTCTATATGAAATTAATTGACACCGCTCCGGATTATTTTGATGAGAAGAGGCATACTTTCATCACTTACTGAGAGGTCGAGAATGTAGGCCTACACACACACACATACACACACACACACACACACACACACACACACACACACACACACACACACACACACACACACACACACACACCTGCATTGAGAACCATGATTAGAATGTCATAAAAACATCATGATGGGACACTTCTGCAATTACAAAAAATAAAAAGAGTAGTCTATATGCGCAAATGTTTTTATAATTATTATCAATGTGTACCAGCCAATATGCATGACACCGACATCCACATTAATATTTCGTACACCTTACTTTTAAGCTAGGATGCTATCTCTTAATTCCCTTGCAATTTGATGTTAGCGCCCACATCTCAACGAAAATTACGACAAATTGCGGTATTTGCAGAAGAAAGCAACAGCAACTGATTATGCTATGTCTCTGACATAGCCTATTGGCATATATTTATCACCATAAAAGTCGACTAATACCAAATATTCCACTTGTACATCAGGCTATATTAAAAGTAGGCTATTAGCGAAAATCATGATTAAAAATATACTTCTATTAACATATTCTGCATGTATAATATTTATAATTATGTAAAATATCCTTTCCAAATCAAAAAGGTCCGTCTCTGTAGACATTCGCATGCTTATAAATTGAACTAAGACACTATAGTCTTTGTCTCCATTTTAGATGACTTCTCTGCTGGACTATAAGATTTGATGGCCTTACATGGTTATTACATAGCCCAATGATTATTAAGACCATCTCAATTATGACGATGATATGTTATTGGTAGGCCTACTACTATATCATTATTAGCAGTAGGACTACATACATACTAGTGGTGTTAGTGATAGTGTTTGGATACGGGAGATGACTTTGGATCGTCATATTTGTTGGTGTTCGAAGTAATGGCAGTTGAGATTAAAGATGACATGGAATAGTGAGGGTGGGGACGCGCGAGCCTATGTTGACTTGTGAGCGTGGTCATTTACATCGGTTTTGTGGTGTAGCCTACTACTCATGCATTCAGTGGCTTGGCGAGAGTGCATGACAACACAGCTCACTTGCCCTCCAGAGCCTATCCCACCACAAACTACATTTCAGACATTTCAATTGATTCCAAACTACATCCGATAGAAGATGTATTGTGTGCTTGTGGTATAGTGAAGTAAAACACAGTTGTGGGGGCTTGCGGATGATATTATCGATTTTGTCAAGTTGATAGTCGCCACCTCTCCCTCAGCCAGTTTGACATAAGTTCCTAGATATTTAGCTTGAACATTGATGACAGGATGGGTTTATTTAGGATCTTAACCCTTCGAGGTTCATTCAAATTCGATCCTCTATAAAATGCACATTGCCTCGTTCTAATTAATCGATTCGTTCATTTATTAATAATTTACGAAAATTGATCTTAATCATCAATCGTGAATAGAGAGCAGTATACTGCTGAATGAAAGCAATGCAGGATGTAATGTCACCGCCGAACTGCTATAAGCGGCTTTGTTATGGTGCTTTCGTGCTTCAGTGCTCGTGCAGTGCAGTGTATGGAGGCTGTCTAGCGCTGTTTGTTTCTACTTTTGTTTGCTAGATGGCGCTCTGCGTACTGGGACCCTAAGACCGAGGAACCACACAAAACTCTCTCTGTCCACGCTCAGCCTCAACCCACAGTCCACCGCACTCTCTCTGCAGCTTTCCTGAATCGACTTACACTTTCAGCGGCTGTAAATGATCCTAATTTAATTTCGCTGGTGTGTTTATTTGAGAGGAAAGTTTTTTAATTGTTTGAGGATTTTTTTATTATTATCAAATCAGATTGATTAAACACAGCAGCCAAATTAGAGTAGGCTACTAATGCACGTTTTTTTTTATATATATATATACATAAACTGATAATAAGATATTTGTTTTGCTTATTGTGCATTGCTTAGATAGCCTAAGCCTAATAAGCTCATTAGGTTTAATCTTATTTTATTTTAGGTCTCCAGAAATGTTATATTAAATAGGCATATTCCAAATTCGAATCCTCCAAAATGAATAGTAGGCTTAACATTGTTCAAAATGAAATGTCATGGTAATTATTTCAACAACTCAAATTCGTGTATAGTGATAGATGCACTCCTATAGCTAGCCTATATTAACGAGCATTTTTGTAATAAATATAATTTAGAACCACATTTTTCAACAATGCTTTAAAAACAAAGGCTAATTCCACGAGACACGACCATTTCAACACATTGTATCCGTCCATATATTCTGTGCAATAGCCTATTGATTTTTCATGGTGTAATATTTCAACCTTTTGAGAAAAATATAAATATGCACTTTTTAAAAGCGCTTTGCAATTGAGGAAAAGGGTGCATTGTTTGCTGTGAGTGTCCCACTCTCTGTCAAGATATAGCCTACTGCTGCAGTTACACTTTCACTAAATAGCGTCGTGTCCATGTCTGACGTTGATGAATGTGCTGGAGACTTAGAGAAGCTTTTACAGCTGTATTAAAAGCGCGAGCCCAAACCAAGGCACAGGCGATCAGGTGCAGAGGCCGCAACCGCGCTAGATGACAAAGAAACACATTAGAGAGACCCAAAGAACAGGCATGTGTCCTGTTATGAATAAATACTGCCCACATGTAATGTTTTTTTGTTTGTTTTGTTACAGTATTTCATTATTTGTAATAATGACTGGTCCATGGTAAGGGAAATTGTGTTTTGTACGCAGTTTCAAACCGTTCACTTATTGACATTTATTTCTAGATTCTATTTTCTCTGTTGGTTTGGATAAAGGATTAAAATGCAATTTCAAAACACGTTTTCAATGGACCGTGTTGATTATGACATTGAACTATTAGGCACTAGATTAGTCTAATGGGAGTTGAAAACTACGATAATAGTTTCTCTTTGTATTCATTCACGGCACAGAAATATTTGATGTCCAACGCCATGCATGAGGCTATGTTGTGCAGGCGTGACAAAGAATGGTGGTCGTTATTGTGAAAGTAATCTTTCAGCAGGGATTGAGCTGTATTGTCCTCTAGTTCACGTCACCCCCTGTTGGATCCTGGGTGGTATCTCACCGCAGGTGTGCGTGTTCTTCGACCCTCCACCTGGAGCAAAATAGCTGCATCAAAGACCCACAACTAGCACGGCTAGAACTAAGAACCAGAACTCCCCTATAGCTGTATTTGCATTAGTAGCATAGGCTTGGCCAACACATTGAAGTCTACATTAAGAAAGAACGCATTTCAATTACTTGCGTTTGAGTGTTTAAATTAGGCTCTCGGTATTTGTTTTTCACTACTTAAGAAGCCATGATCTTACATATGCATATACAATGAAATGGCACACAGATCCCGCAGGCAAAGGGCGGAATAAAGGTGGAATAATGCATATGGCAAAGCTTTTAATGACCTCAAAGAAATGGATCAGAGAATATCAATTCGTTGTCACCGAAATGACATACGTTTTTATTCACTTTTTTATTGTTTCTTTATTTCATAAGGTAAACCCCAAAACACAGAAGTGCTTTCAATTTTAGAAAAAAATCTGCTTTAATTTGGTCAAAGTGAATATGTGTATTTAGTTATTAGACCACCCAACCAAGACGTATTTTCTTTCTTCACTCTTTACCTTTCTTTTTTAAGCCTAATCGAATTTGCCGCATTTTTAAACTGACATGGGTGGATTTGAGAGTATAAGAGCACTCAGTTGGACCATTTTCCTCAAATAAGACAGTGAATACATCGGTTTGTCATAGTTTCGTTAAGTAGAAAACAAGATATTTCACCGCAACAGTGGGATTTTAACGAATTAAATTATCTCACTGCTAGCCTGTGATAAAAAGGTATGGGATTGAAGAGCGAGCACAAAGCTGCCTGCACGCCTGCTTGTTAAGTAGGCATAACTTGCTGTCAGAATAGTTAGCAGTGTTCTGATATGGACGGTGGCTCCAGAGGCTCATCTCTTGGGGTTTTAATTAACAAGCTGTCTCAAAGCTGTAGAGCTCGATCAAACAGCCACTCTCTCCCCACCAGAAAATCCGCCTTCCATCAGCGCCTTCGGTTCCCTCTCCATCTTTAGACATGAGCCACACCGGCTCTCACCTAAACTTTTTCTCACATGTGCGCCTGACAAGGGTGTGGTGGCCTTCAATGTCTTTCTGTATGCATATCTGTACATTATGTGAGCATGAATATAGACTATGTACATGTATGTCTGTATCTATGCATATACTGTATGTAGGCTCCATATAACATGTCACCGAGTCCAGGCATAAGCGACATAAGCTAATGCTTATGTTGAGAGTTAGAATAGTAGAATACACAAGGTGCAAGTTCGAATTTTGTTTATTCATCAGCAGTTTTTCTCTTGTTTTGTCAGTCACTGACAGTCACTCAATTAGCCATGTCAGCTAACAATTTTAGATTGGTAAGTTAGTCTAGCCAGTTATCTAAACTTGTAATAATCATGGCCGAATACCAACAGCCATGCAGGGCATGTGCCCTGGGGCCCAGACCTCCAGAGAGCCCCATTGATTTTGTTAGTCACTCTCACTCAGATATCATTAACATGGCATAAGTAACGGCAAAATGTGTAGAATTTCAGGACATTTTGCTTTAAATTTGCAAACATTTCTCTCCACCCCATGCCAAGAATGGGTAGAATTGCAAGAAATTCGCTTTAAAACTGCAAAAACGTATCTCTGCCCTATGGCAAAATGAGTAGAATTGCATGAAATGTGTTATAAAATTGCAAAATGTTCTCTCTGCCCCATGGCAAAATGTGTAGAACTGCAGAAAAATTGCTTTAAAACGGCAACATTTTCTCTATTCCACATGGCAAAAAAAATGGAATTGCAGGAAATAAACTTTCAAATATACATTTTGCTCTCTGCTGTCAAGAGGGAGGCCACTAAAAACATTGTCCCACTTGGGCAAATCTCGCTTAGGGCCCCCAAAAGGCAAGAGCCGTGTAAGATGTATATATGGATGGAGTGTGTGTGTGTGTGTGTGTGTGCTATTTTGGCTTGGTAGGCTATTTCAATTGACTGATGAGGAACATATTTTAATGCATGACATTCAGACTTTTCAGTAGAATCTCACCATTCTATACTGGAGATGGTATTTTTGTTGTTGTTGACGGATAACACATTTATATAGTTAGAAATGGTGTCACATATTGTCTGTATAAAGGCACAATACAACTTTAAGGACAAGGCATGAGGAAGTGTATAGTTTTCTCAGCAGATAGTGCCATACTGACAGTAGAGAGAGCATGATGGAGGGGCTGTATGATCAGGATTGAGGAAAAAATAACCAATTCCCTCTCTGTCTTGCAAACTTGGTGTCTCCCATCCTGTCCCAGGCGGGGGTAATTTGATAGCAAGGCAAGGTCAAGAAAGAGCGCTATTCATGCATGTTGCTATGCGAGGGTAGCTGGATGTTATCATCAAATTAGACAGAACAAGTTTCAAATCGATGCCACCGTGAGCGTCTGGAGAGAGCCAACAGTTGGAGTTAAATTCTTAATAAGTCCCGCCTGACAGATCAACATCTCCGTACCAAAACACACACACCTGATAGCCTATAGCGTAGGCTACTACATCAGCATTGTGTTCGCTAGATAGCAACCATTCCAGCAGGTCCAAATTTAATTGCAGTGAGGTGGGTTGTATTCTGTAAAGTTTTTCATTATTTCTTCGAGTATGTGATTGACATAAATATGAACCATGAGACATTAAATAATAATATGTAATATACTTTTTTAGTTTTGTTTTAAATCCGATTATATTGAAAGCAAGTAATGTTGCATATTGCACAGATATATCGTTTATTTGGCAAACGTAATAGCAACCAGCTGATTAAGTTATGTAAAAAGTAACAGCCACAAACGACATGCTTTTCATGTCGTTGAGATCAAAGGATGTTCTGTTTATTCTGTACGACTCTTTTTCATGTAATATACTACATAAATTGCTATTATTCAGATGAAACATGTTTTAATATAAACAGTAGGCCTCCATTATAGTTTATTATATGCTTTAAATGCAAGATGTTTTCACAAATTAATCTCCACTGCATTTTCTAAATGAACCATAACCTATATCGTTTAAATATATATATATATATATATATATATATATATATATATATATATATATATATATATATATATATATATATATATATATATATATATATATATATTAGATGGAAGTTATTTTTGTAACAACAAAACAACAACACATACACACTGTATTATATATAAAAAAAAATTATTATTATATTATATATACTAGCTATATTGTTGGCTATTATTAGCCTTGAAGTTTTCATATTTTGAACTGGTCCATCTTTTGATAAAACCGTCTTATCTAAATAACATTGCACAAATATTAAACAAAATAATCAATAAAGACTTTGTATCAGTATACAATGTAGGCCTATTTAAAACGTACTTTTGATTGTAGCCTACTTAATTTATTATTTTTCAATAGCCACATAAAATATCACATGATTACTATCCTTATAGCCTATGGCGATAATTATTCGATTACCAAAAGGAATATGAACGAATGCAACCAAATTAACTCAACTTTCAAAGTATTCCTGTTGCTTAGTAATAGTGCACAGCGTAACTTTTACGGAGATAATGCGTTTGGAATCAAACTCCGATAGCTTGGTGGATGTCCAAACGAAAATGTGCTTCTGCATAATGTAGGCTATTTGAATGCCTCAATATGGGTGAGTTGAGAAAGTATCTCAGGTAGCGCAGGTTTCGATGGAAGGAGGGATGAGTGTTTATGGAGACGCTGCCAACCTGTCACTTTTATTCTGACAGGTTTGCTTTAGGGATAAACAGTAGCCTAAGAAAGTGCAGTTGGTTGCTCTGTTGTTGACTTCAAAGACTGTATTAAAAGCATCCCACCCACCAGAGCGCACATACACACAACTCCTTTCAGGCGTTCCTCCCGCCATCACCACTCTCCCCCTGTCCTGTCAACCATTCCGTTAAAACTCACCTTTCATCATCCCTGCTGACTCAGGTAGCAAACACAATAACGACTTGAGCGCCGACAAGAAGAAAGCTAGTCAACTGGACGGAGAGATTATGGACAGTAGAAGAGAGAGAGACGCGTGTCAGACAGGGAGAAAAATGGCTGATGAGAAATGACATGGGAAAGGAACAAAGTGGACCCATCAAAAAGGGAGAAAGTGAGCGGCATCAAAGAGCGCGCTAGAAGGTGCCTGCAACGCGTTTAATAGCGTCAGTGTAATAAGTACCAAGGAGATTCCAATTGGGCCCAATTTAACCAGGGGGCTATAAACCATGAAATGTACTTTAAAAAACACACCTGCCAATCCGGCCTGTTACCCCCTACCTTCCCTCTCCACCTTGTTGCCTGTCAGGGTGTTTTAAAGCGAGGCCCGTCTGACGGCCACCTCTGCGGCCTAGCTAATTTGAGTTCATTGGATGGCAATAACTTAATTTAGAGCTTCATCTTTTGGGGCGTCCGTAATGAGGATGCGCGCTGGAGCCGATGACGACTGCTCGGGAGTAATAACTTGTCTCTTACTCTGGGGGGAATGCTGGGGGGAATGGCCAACCTACCCAACTCAGCCTACCGGTGTGTTTAGTCTCGGAAGGCTGCGTCCAGCTGATGAAACTAATTTATAATGTGTGATTTAATATAACGTTGCAATATTTTTGTATACATATAAACCCAAAAGTGATGAACACGGGCCAGTGGGTTCCCCTATCCTCTCCCCGGTCGATCACGCTCCTCCTCCCATCGCTATCTTTGAGGATTTTAGGAACTACCTGAGATTAAGTTTTGTTCGGAGGGAGAAGCATCTTGTTGTGCTTGTGCACATAGATATAGACTAGCATCACCTTGTACTGTTAAATGATTGTTGGAAAACACCTGCATTTCCCTTTATATCATCCAAAAAAGAGAGGAAGTTGATGCATACGTTTGTGGTTTGATTGGACTTCATCATAGCACACAATAATAATAAAAAATGTGTACATTCAGATAAACAGTAAGACCAACATTTTTAGCTGGAAGTGGTAAGAAAAGAACAATAGGAAAAGCGTAAATGCACAATCCTGGGAGATAACACGTACATCTTTTCAGCAGTGCCATGGCAGACTTTGAAATGGTATTGAAGTTTAATCATACTTGATCACTCTAGAAAAAAAAAGTTATACAAATATTATATCGCTTGCATATGGCACCCCTATATAGAACCCCAAATGAAGCCGTTTTCTTAAAAGGGGTTCAATGTAGAGCCTTTAGGGCTGCCATATATGAAGCATGCGATAGAACCCTTTTTTTACCTAAGAGTATATATAATTAATTCCCTTATAGCACACAAAACTGAATAACCTGTAGGCCTACATTGTCGTTCCATATATCGTTATCATATTATTATTATTATTGTTGACTTACTTAGGCAATCATTACTATTATTCTTTCTAACGCGTGTATTCATGTTATTACCATGTTACTACTATGCTTAAACTAACTGGAAATCATTGGTATTGTAACAGTTAGGCTATCTATTCAACAAAACGTTCTGTTCACTAATAATTATGTAGGTAAACGAATTAAATGGCACAAAGTCCTCAAGAAGATAATAATAATAATAATAATAATAATAATAATAATAATAAAGAAAATGCCAGGGCATAGTTAAACAAATAGCCTTATTGCGTTTAAGACTAATAAATTAGCAGGTTCATATCCGTTTAGTAGTTGTATATAATTGACAGATTAGGTTCAAGCGATATTAAACTATACTGAACTATGAAATTTGTACATGTTGTGACTCCTACATGTTTTGCCTAGTACATGTTTTGCCTAGTACATGTTTTGCCTAATACATGTATTGCCTGGTACATGTTGCGCCTTTTACATGGTTTTCATAGAAACTATACCTGCCCCTTACTTGAAGATCTAATGAATATGGCATTTAAATAATACAAATATACAAACTCATTAAATATAATAGGCCTATTGTTTTAGGCAATGTAATAGTTGTTAATGTTTCAATGTTATTTTTCCACTTTGGATTAGACTATTAGCCTGTAAAACCTAATAAATCGGATTAATCCATATTGCAGCAGTATACCGTTTTAAACTCTGTTAGATCAAACATAGGTTGTACCTTTCAGACAACCTTGTTAAATGGTAACTGCCTTTGATCAATAATACATTCATAAAATGAACTATTAACTTAAGTAATGTAGTAAAATGTTGCCCATTTAATTTCCACCACAATTCTCTGTTACAGTGCATTTGAGTGGCATGGATGTTTCCAACTTAGAATTGTGGGATGTGAATTTTGTATTCCAAGTCAACTGGTTATGAAATCCTTTGAGTCATTTTTGATAGAGTGAAGTTGGTTGGACGACCAAAATTCCCTCTTATTTGCTCGTTATTTGTTCCATATCATAAGACAAACGATGTAGTTGAAATAGGTTGTGCAAAACTCCTGCACAACTATAATACTGAATTTCCACATGATTTAACATAACGTTACATCACAACTCATAAGAATAGACCATTACAGGCCCACCTGAACACGTCACATTGACTGTCATTCATTTATCATATCGAAATGAGCAATTTCCTCCAATGGGCCGTTGGTGGGCTCTTAAGCACTAAGCTAATTTAGTCTTTACTTTACTTGATCTCTATACTCGAAAAATATACAGTGCCATCACGTAATTTGTAGAAAAGTATCATCTTAAAAATCGGAGCCCATTCTTCAAATGTATTCCATTTCAGAGGCGGGCTTTTACTAGTGGAGTCTTTACGACCCAAGACTATCAGAGGGGGTGTAATTGAGGGGGCGGTAAGGGTAGGCTAAAGAGTAGCGGCCGCCTGAAAGCTAGGCTACTAATAAAGCCAAATGGACTGCACACCGTAAAACGGCTCTGCCTGCCAACAGCTGGACACAATAGGTGTATTATAGGCCAGGCTCATCCAAACACACCGCACACATAGGCTTAATAGTGACCATTGTTATGTCACATTGTCAGATAATCAGACAGGTGAGGCCCAATTAATCGGAACGTAAGGCCACTGTGTGTGTGTGTGCGCGCGCGCGTGTGTGTGCGTGCGTGTAGCTGTTTGTCACCGGGATGTAAGTATGGCTATGTTTGACCAAGGATTCTTGAGAATCGGCCTCTTGAATTTTGGGGGTTCTAGTTTAGGCCTACTTCACGTCCATATAGCCCGGACTAAACCACCTGCCCGGCTTTCTCTCAGCTGGATAAAAACACCTGTCGATGTTTTGAACAGCCAGATTGGGAACAAGGCCTACATTGTATCTAATGAGAAGTATTCTATTGGATAGGCAACGTGCCACTTCCAGTGCATGTAAAACAATACTTTGGTTTATTACCTGTTAATAACAGTTTGTTTGTGCAGTAAGATGCATGTCTCCCGAGTGGCGCAGTGCTAGCTGTGCCACTAGAGATCCTGGTTCGAATCCAGGCTCTGTCGTAGCCGGCCGCGACCGGGAGACCCATGGGGCGGCGCACAATTGGCCCAGCATCGTCCAGGGTCGGGGAGGGAATGGCTGGCAGGGATGTAGCTCAGTTGGTAGAGCATGGCGTTTGCAACGCCAGGGTTGTGGGTTCGATTCCCACGGGGGGCCAGTATGAAAAAATAATTTTAAAAAATAATGTATGCACTCACTAACTGTAAGTCGCTCTGGATAAGAGCGTCTGCTAAATGACTAAAATGTAATGTTAAGGAGGCATCTTAATGATTCCCTTGAGTCTGATGTCTTTGGTCTCTGAATAACTCTTTGATCGCACTAGTTTTGTTTCAGTGCACAAAGAGCTTTCCTGGGTAGAGAGGGTTAGTGATTGAAGTGAGGTAGCTTCCACTGGATTCATGGCTTGGTCAGTCAATGAATATGTAATGACGACGTTACATTCGAACCCAATACTGGGTAGCGCTTTCTTGGGTAGACCTATTTTGCATAGAAAGTACACAGTATACTCTGGAGAAAAAAAAAAAGAAGTGGAAAGGAGGGAGAACAAACTTGAAAACACCTCAAGCTTAAGCTACACATTCCTCTTCCGTCAATAGATGAAAAACTATTTGCTCTCCTACTTAGAGAGAGAGAGAGAGATACACTCTTGAATGGATGTTAAGATAGTTTTTTAGTATGCTATACACGATAAAACATTGATTGTTGCAGTTTGTTGACCCGTACAATTTGGGGGTTAGTTTTCTCTTCAGAGCCGAGCATATAATTATGCAAATAGAGATCTGACAGTGATCTGGTGGAGTGCTCAAGGGGCTGATGGGTGTGACATTCCAACTTTGCTTAATGCTGCCTAGTCCTTCTTTGGAAATAGTTCATATTTAGCAGTGCTGGCGAGCATGGGAGGGGATGATGAGAGTAGGCGTGACAATATGAGTCTCCTGAAAATGTGTAATAACATTTTGGGATCACATTGTCATTGACATGAGACCATGCAGGCTTTTGAAGTTTCAAGAGCGAAGACATTTTAGTAGCCCACGTGAGGGAATGATCATGTGGCCATGAATATGTAGGCCTAGGCCTGCATACTTAAAATAATTAAACAGGAGTGGGAACTGGAATTCTATTTAATGTTATTAAGTGTGACATGACTGATAAAAATTACGCAATTAGTGTAGGCAGATATTTCTGACGCTTGCTAATCAGAGTTATGTTAAACTTGTCCCCCGTTTTCAAATGTATCTTCCTTATGGTGAATAGTAATACTGTAACATGGGGCTATATCGATTTAAAACGGTCTATTTGAGCATTGGTGGTAAACTCTAGTGCCTGACAATAGAACAAATATTTGAAAAGTTTTACCTCGCATATACTTGCCTATTGAATTTGAGTGTGTTAAGACATTTTACGTGTCAGAGAAGTGAGACAAACTCTCAATGATGGGTGATTTAATGTTTTTTTTTTTAATGAGGGACCTGACATGGTGTGAGGGATCTCGGCTGGTTCCACCGGCTCGCACTTGTTGTTCAACGATTAATGGAAAGATTTCTAAAGATTTATTGAGGGGGCGTTTAATGACCTTATCGGGTTTCACCAAGTGAAAACAAATGATCCTGTAAACCGCGCTGGCATACAGCTGTCTTTGCAAAGATTAATCTCCATTTGAGGAGTTTTAATTGATATTTAACCGTCTTCATCTTTCTTTATTTTTTAAATAAGTTTAACCTGTTGTAATTGGAGATTGTAGAGCATATTTTTCTCCGCTGGACGTGCAGGCTAATAAACCATATGCAGTCTAAAACTTGAAACCAAAAAGCTTAAAGTAATATGGTTAAGGCACATTGAAGCGGGACCCGATAAAGAGAACTGTTAGGCCTAATACTAAAACAAATCGTTAAACTAGATTTAAGAAGGCATTTCACTTTGGTTAACACTAGTCCAATTTTTGAGGACTGGGCTCCTCTGTCTTCAGTGATGGATCGTCTTCCTCGGTAATGTTTCATAGCTGTTATGTGAGATGATGACTCGGATCACTTTTTTCTCGAAGCTCAACTACCCCGCTCACTTTGCAGTGAAGGCAAGCCAGCCGATGTGGGCAGCGCAACAGGCTCTAGAGAGGTACCAATAACCTTCTCTCAACTTTTTCTCAGTGTTACACTTTCTATCCTTTCCCTCTTGAGTAAGCCTGCCCCTATGACCTGGATAGCGTAGCCTACGATCATGTTATGTGTGGTAAAGCAAACTAACTATTCTATCATTGAACTATGTAGACCTAACCTATGGGTTACCGCACCGATGCCTTATGTTTGTTTCTAAAGTCATTTATAACCATAGACTAAATGAAGAACAAATACTGCAGGTTAATTGATTACGGTAGGCGTATTAGAATAAGCAGGGGCCTAGATACAACAATCTCTCACAGTCTCACGTCGGAATTAGACATTCATCCATGTTTCTCAAAAGTCACATTTGGAAGTTGATCCAGATGTCAAATGTCCAAGTGTTTAAGGTTAAGTTTAGGCATTAACTCCGAATTTTTAAGCTTAGGGTTAAGTTTAGTCATTAACGCCGATATCTTAAGGTTAGGCATTAACTCCGAATGGTTAAGGTAAGGGTTAAGGTTTTGGATAGGCTTAAAACAAAAATCTAAAAAACAACTTTCTATAGCTGTCATTGGCACCATTTTCGCTCACTGTTGCCCCTAGTGGCCGGTTTCCACGTCATCTCCCGATGACCTCAGACATGGATGTCAATATAAATTAGGCTATTTGAAACAAATACCCATATGCCATGTGTTTGTTGTAAACTCCATAAACACTAACACTTTTTAATTCAATTTCAGCAACTGACAAACATTTTAATAAATGGGAATGGTTCATGGGAAACACATGATTGAAGGGATAGCTGCAGGAAAAATGCTAATATTGGTACCATGACGAATGCGATTTGTGCCACAAATGCTAAAACGTTAGCATTTGGAAAAAGTGCCAGGGAAACTAAACCAAAGCATGGATTGCTGTTATACCTTGTCCATAGACTGCTTACAGGGTAAGGAAACCAATGTGTCATTTTGTGATTTGGGTGAACAATCCCTTTAAGATGGATGATTGGAGTTTACTTAACATAACACAATGGACATTTTAATACACAACAGCCATAATGTATCTGATTGGATAATTATTTTAACAAAAACGTTTTTCAAATGCTACATTTAAAGGGAAACTATACAATTTTTCTATGTCATATTCATCATCTCCAGTACCACCACCCCATCATCAACATATGTGAAAAAGGTGCGTTTCTATGTTTTGTAGTAAAAAGAATAGAGGAAGATAAGTGTTTCCAATGACATCATCAGTGTGCATCTTATGATTTTGACCAATTGTGAGTTGGCATTGCCTACTACTTGCCTACTATTGGTTGATGTCATTGGAAACACTTATCTTTCTCTATCTTTTTTTACTACAAAACATAGAAACCGCACCATTTTCACATACAGTTGAAGTCGGAAGTTTACATACACTTAGGTTGGAGCATTAAAACTTGTTTTTTCAACACTCCACACATTTCTTGTTAACAAACTATAGTTTTGGCAAGTTGGTTAGGACATCTACTTTGTGCATGACACAAGTAATTCTTCCAACAATTGTTTACAGACAGATTATTTCACTTATAATTCCTGTATCACAATTCCAGTGGGACAGAAGTTTACATACAGTGGGGAGAACAAGTATTTGATACACTGCCGATTTCAGGTTTTCCTACTTACAAAGCATGTAGAGGTCTGTAATTTTTATCATAGGTACACTTCAACTGTGAGAGATGGAATCTAAAACAAAATTCCAGAAAATCACATTGTATGATTTTTAAGTAATTAATTTGCATTTTATTGCATGACATAAGTATTTGATACATCAGAAAAGCAGAACTTAATATTTGGTACAGAAACCTTTGTTTGCAATTACAGAGATCATCCGTTTCCTGTAGGTCTTGACCAGGTTTGCACACACTGCAGCAGGGATTTTGGGCCACTCCTCCATACAGACCTTCTTCAGATCCTTCAGGTTTCGGGGCTGTCGCTGGGCAATACGGACTTTCAGCTCCCTACAAATATTTTCTCTTGGGTTCAGGTCTGGAGACTGGCTAGGCCACTCCAGGACCTTGAGATGCTTCTTACGGAGCCACTCCTTAGTTGCCCTGGCTGTGTGTTTCGAGTCGTTGTCATGCTGGAAGACCCAGCCACGACCCATCTTCAATGCTCTTACTGAGGGAAGGAGGTTGTTGGCCAAGATCTCGCGATACATGGCCCCATCCATCCTCCCCTCAATACGGTGCAGTCGTCCTGTCCCCTTTGCAGAAAAGCATCCCCAAGAATGATGTTTCCACCTCCATGCTTCACGGTTGGGATGGTGTTCTTGGGTTGTACTCATTCTTCTTCTTCCTCCAAACACGGCGAGTGGAGTTTAGACCAAAAAGCTCTATTTTTGTCTCATCAGACCACATGACCTTCTCCCATTCCTCCTCTGGATCATCCAGATGGTCATTGGCAACTTCAGACGGGCCTGGACATGCGCTTGCGCTGGCTTGAGCAGGGGGACCTTGCGTGCGCTGCAGGATTTTAATCCATGACGGCGTAGTGTGTTACTAATGGTTTTCTTTGAGACTGTGGTCCCAGCTCTCTTCAGGTCATGGACCAGGTCCTGCCGTGTAGTTCTGGGCTGATCCCTCACCTTCCTCATGATCATTGTTGCCCCACGAGGTGAGATCTTGCATGGAGCCCCAGACCGAGGGTGATTGACCGTCATCTTGAACTTCTTCCATTTTCTAATAATTGCGCCAACAGTTGTTGCCTTCTCACCAAGCTGCTTGCCTATTGTCCTGTAGCCCATCCCAGCCTTGTGCAGGTCTACAATTTTATCCCTGATGTCCTTACACAGCTCTCTGGTCTTGGCCATTGTGGAGAGGTTGGAGTCTGTTTGATTGAGTGTGTGGACAGGTGTCTTTTATACAGGTAACAACTTCAAACAGGTGCAGTTAATACAGGTAATGAGTGGAGAACAGGAGGGCTTCTTAAAGAAAAACTAACAGGTCTGTGAGAGCCGGAATTCTTACTGGTTGGTAGGTGATCAAATACTTATGTCATGCAATAAAATGCAAATTAATTACTTAAAAATCATACAATGTGATTTTCTGGATTTTTGTTTTAGATTCCGTCTCTCACAGTTGAAGTGTACCTATGATAAAAATTACAGACCTCTACATGCTTTGTAAGTAGGAAAACCTGAAAAATCGGCAGTGTGTCAAATACTTGTTCTCCCCACTGTACACTAAGTTGACTGTGCCTTTAAACAGCTTGGAAAATTCCAGAAAATGATGTCATGGCTTTAGAAGCTTCTGATAGGCTAATTGACATCATTTGAGTCAATTGGAGGTGTACCTGTGGATGTATTTCAAGGCCTACCTTCAAACTCAGTGCCTCTTTGCTTGACATCATGGGAAAATCTAAAGAAATCAGCCAAGACCTCAGAAAGAAAATGGTAGACCTCCACAAGTCTGGTTCATCCCTGGGAGCAATTTCCAAACGCCTGAAGGTCCCACGTTCATCTGTACAAACAATAGTACGCAAGTATAAACACCATGGGACCACGCAGCCGTCATACCGCTCAGGAAGGAGACGCGTTCTGTCTCCTAGAGATGAACGTACTTTGGTGCGAAAAGTGCAAATCAATCCCAGAACAACAGCAAAGGACCCTGTGAAGATGCTGGAGGAAACAGGTACAAAAGTATCTATATCCACAGTAAAACGAGTCCTATATCGACATAACCTGAAAGGCCGCTCAGCAAGGAAGAAGCCACTGCTCCAAAACCGCCATAAAAAATAGAACTGTTTGGCCATAATGACCATCGTTATGTTTGGAGGAAAAAGGGGGTTGCTTGGAAGCCGAAGAACACCATCCCAACCGTTAAGCACGGGGGTGGCAGCATCATGCTGTGGGGGTGCTTTGCTGCAAGAGGGACTGGTGCACTTCACAAAATACATGGCATCATGAGGAAGGAAAATTATGTGGATATATTGAAGCAACATCTCAAGACATCAGTCAGGTAGTTAAAGCTTGGTCGCAAATGGGTCTTCCAAATGGACAATGACCCCAAGCATACTTCCAAAGTTGTGGCAAAATGGCTTAAGGACAACAAAGTCAAGGTATTGGAGGAGCCATCACAAAGCCCTGACCTCAATCCTATAGAACATTTGTGGGCAGAACTGAAAAGGTGTGTGCGAGCAAGGTGGCCTACAAACCTGACTCAGTTACACCAGCTCTGTCAGGAGGAATGGGCCAAAATTCACCCAACTTATTGTGGGAAGCTTGTGGAAGGCTACCCGCAACGTTTGACCCAAGTTAAACAATTTAAAGGCAATGCTACCAAATACTAATTGAGTGTATGTAAACTTCTGACCCACTGTGAATGTGATGAAAGAAATAAAAGCTGAAATAAATCACTCTCTACTATTATTCTGACATTTCACATTCTTAAAATAAAGTGGTGATCCTAACTGACCTAAGACAGGGAATTTTTTACTAGGATGAAATGTCAGGAATTGTGAAAAACTGAGTTGAAATGTATTTGGCTAAGGTGTATGTAAACTTCCGACTTCAACTGTATGTTGATGTTGGGGTGTTGTTGGAGATGATGAATATGAAGTTGACAAATTGTGAAGTTTCCCTTTAATCAAATCACAAAGCATGAATGTCTTTAGATGACTTCTTTGATCAATAACATTTACAAAATCTCAAACAATAATATATTCAAGAGCATTTGTTAAAATTAGTCACAATGTACATATAAACCATGCTTTAGATTTGGGTTAAGGCTACACTCATTACTTTTGATCCAGTCACATATGGCTTGTTGGTCTTTTGGTTGTTCCAACAATTTGGTGCTTTTTGAGTAGTGTAACTTGGTGAATAAAAAAAAACATTTTAGTTCACTTAACGTTAACATTCTGTCATAAAGAGCACATGTTCAACTGAATAAAAAAGACCTTTTCCCATCTCACGAGGTTAAATAAAAAAAAATACTATAGTAAGTGCCTCTTAAGTGCCAAATAAAGTTACAGGTTTGACGACTTCTTAAATCAGCCATGAATCAATCCCTTTGTGATAGGGGGAATGGAATGGAGGCTTGATGTATGCAAAAGGGAGGGGCAATCGAATGCAAGCTTGATAAAAAAAAATGTAATTGTTAAAAAAATTCTAGCCCGTCTATCTATGGGGAACAGGGTTGGTGTGTTATGATCGATTTGGTCAAAAAGAGTAGAACCAGCTCACCTGCTTTTACACTATGATTTGACAATTAGATGTTCAATGTCTCTTTTGACATTAGAAATCAGATTTATATAATTCTCCATTTGGTCAACATTAAAGGGTACTTCATTTAATATAACAGGCTTTTAAAATTCAATATTTGTGCACAATATCTACTTAAAATATCAAAGGGACACAAAAGGCACTCATTTCGTGGAACGACCCCTTTATTAAAAATACCAGTGAACATAGTGTGTTGTTTATTCCTAAGGCAACAGTAAACACATAATGAAGTAAAATAGCAACTGTTAATTCCTACACGCAAAGGGAGCACACAGCATCCTGAAATGAAACTTCTCCGCCAGTCCGTATATTCCCAAATCAAACAAGTTAACTTCATGAGTGATATCCAAAGAGACATTAATAAAATTATATGAAAATTACAACAGCTCACACACTGCTTCCCTCATTACTGACAAAAACAATGAAGTGTTTAATAACCTACAAAAGCCTCAAAATATCATCCAGTGGCTGTTATTTACACAGAATTTAAAAAAGTATAATGTATACCAATACATTTCGTGTCACTCCTTATAAATACCTCGACTGAAGCCGTGGAAAGGTAAACATGTCTGGGAGGTGTATATATGGGCTGTCTCCTTTTGATGATACTAATATCTGGGCATATTAGAAGGATATTCCATTAATCTTTGAGTGATTTATAATTTACTAGAACATCGTGGAAATATATTTTTTCTCGTTTATGTCCCAGATTGAGAGTATGCGAAGCTGAGCCATGCAGGGCCCTCTTCTTTGTCACGTTTACATTTGCACTTGAGGCAAGTGTTTGTTAAATACATTTCTCCCAATATCTGAAGACACATCATCTAGGCTTAGGATAATATTGAAATCTTGGATTTCCCAACACGTGCATGGGGATATATTGAAGTTTATTACTGTGGAACTGACTGACTTGTTTCTGTTAAAATGAGATATCCCTAAAACTCATTTTGATGCTGGGCTTTAAGTGATTTAAAATCTGCTCAGTGTCTTGAATTCTCATATCTAGCACAGGTTATGGTTGTTTCATTTGTTTCCTCAAATTCAATCATCTGGGGACATCAATTTCATGGATCTCAAACAGAATCAAAAAGAGTCAAAAAAGACACATTTTTACAAATTAAAAATCATAGACAACCTCAAGTCAACATTTATGACTTGGGACTTCATTTGGTCTGATACAAAATCAAATCCAAGTTATTAGAGTGCATAAAAATCCAACTAAACATTGAGTGAAAGTAAGATAAAAATAAACTAAAAACACCACCAGTATATCAGCTGTCATAAACAGTGCAGTGCAACCCCCCATATAAATAGGACCACATTTGACAGAAAATGTCATTATCGTTTTAAAAAGTGTGTGTGTTTGTTTGTTTGGAGATGGTAAGGGAAAGGAAGGGAAGGGACTAGGGAGCCACAAAAACAACACACTCACTTTACATTAAAATGATCACATGTTAATGGAGCATGTTTACTCTATTTAAAACCCTCGTTTGGGGTGACGGTAGGGGGTTGGGTTGAGGGAGGGAGATATGCCAAGTGTACGAGTGGTGTGGGTTGAGGAGGACTGCGTCGGTAGGGCGAGCTCTAGGACCTGGGGGAGTGGTTGGGGAGGGCTGCCGGGGCATTAGCTCAGTTCAGGGCGATGTCAGGACAATTAGAGGTATACCACGGAGCACTGTGCAC